>NC_064571.1:49586039-49889069 GCF_937001465.1 Orcinus orca
ATAGGCAGTTGCTGTGTTTGATACTTGCTGCCTCCTGCATGTGCTGGGCCATACTGGATGAGTGAGAACTAGCTTTTCATTGTCATTGTTGAACTCAGAGGACACAATAACTTAATCATAGAAACTAAAACTGATAAAATGTTTGAAAGTGTTTAATCCAATCTCCTCATTGTACAGGTAAGGAAGGACGTTTCACAGTGTTATGTGAAGTGTCTGAGGTAATTTAACAGGTTTGTAGCAGAGCTAGGAGTATAACCCACATTTTGTATTTTAAATTCCACAACCATCTGGAAACTATTCATTTTAACTGCCTTTTCTCTTTTGGTTTCTACAATCAAATCAGTGTTTAAAAATCATGAGTTAATGAGGAATTTGACATAAGCATAAGGGTGAGAAGTGGTGGGAGTGTGCTTGAGATGAAGGGGAATATAAAGCAATCAAATCACAGGGGAAGTGTCACAATTATAAACCAGGATATAGAAATATAATTAATGAAGACTTAAAACTTGCAAAACTATACAAGTAAAAAATGGAACTTGAGAAATAGTAAAATAATCAGAGGGAAAATAACTGAATGTGTATTTGTGTGCTTCTGTTGTACACACAACTAGGCATGTTGGAAGATTCATGAGAAACATATATCGTGGCCCCTGCCTTCAAGAGGCAATTTTATCCTCTAGAATAATTTTAAAGAGGACTTACACAGCACTTATTAAAAGCCAGCCACCATTCTAGTGCTTGTTGCATATTATCATTCACAAAAACTTTATGAGATAGGTGCTATTATTATCTTCATTTTATGGATAAGGAAACTAGGCAAAAAGAAGTTATACAATGTATTAGTTTCCTAGGGCTTCCGTAAAAAGGTACCACAAGCTGGAAGGCTCAAATCAACAGAATTTTAATTTCTTACAGTTTTGGTGTCTAGAAGTCCAAAATCAAGTCTTTAGCAAAGCGATGATCCCTCTGAAACCTGTACGGGAGAATCCTTTTTTGCGTCTTCCTAGCTGTTGGTCGTGGCCATCAAGCCTTGCAATTCTTGGCTTGCAGATTCATCACTCCAGTCTCTGCTTCTATCATCACATGGCATTCTCCCTGTGTGATACTATCTTCTCATAAGGACACCTGTCAGAATCTGATTATGGGCACACCCTATTCTACTATGACCTCATCTTAACTAATTACATCTGCAAGGACCCTATTTTCAAATAAAGTCACGTTCTGAGGTACTGGAGGTTAGAAATTCAACATATGTTTCTGAGGGAAACAGTTCAACTAAGACCATGTAACTTATCCAAGTTCGCATTACTGAAAGGAGGAGCCAAGGCAGTCTTTTCCCAGAGACAATGCTCTTAACTCCTATGCCATTAGATAGTTCATTACTACACTAGGATCTCATAGAATGGGGCTATGACTGTGCACTGGAGTACTGTAAAGATGCTGAGATATTGGGGCTCCAATTAGACCTTGAACAAGGATGGATTTAATTTCGTTGGAGACGACAGATAGAAGAAGTTCCTAAGTAGATGAGTCAATGAGGAGAGACAGACTGGATGAAAACAACTGAAATAATGAACATAAAGCCTTGAAAGCAAATGCTACGTTCTAGAATTCTGTGGTTAAAAAAGACCTATAAAAGGAAAAATAATTTTAACAGTAGACAAAAATGAACCTATCCAGTCCGTGTCCATATCTACAATATGCTTAAACCTGCATCATGCCTGCACCTCCAATACCATTTATTCTAGATAGTTAACTTATAACAATCAGAGCAGCATTTCTCTTTTCTTTTGAAGGGAGGAGGGTTGGGAAGTGATTACCAAAGTACAAGTGGCATTATAATTTTAAAATTGATAGGTCTGACTTCTGTAATAGTAAACTGGAAATTTGGATCACTTTCCCACAGAAGACAAACAAAAAAGGTTGCACATTTTTTTAAAAAAATCCACTAAACAAAAGCAGAAACAAACAAATGGGACTACATCAAACTAAAAAGCTTTTGCACAGTGAAGCAAAGTATCAACAAAATGAAATGCTGTCTACTGAATGGGAGAAGATATTTACAAACCATATATCTGACAAGGGGTTAATATCCAGAATATACAAAGAGCTCCTACAACTCAACATCAAAAAATCAAACCCCGGGCTTCCCTGGTGACGCAGTGGTTGAGAGTCCGCCTGCCAATGCAGGGGACACAGGTTCGTGCGCCGGTCCGGGAGGATCCCACATGCCGCGGAGCGGCTGGGCCCGTGAGCCATGGCCGCTGAGCCTGCGTGTCCAGAGCCTATGCGCCACACCGGGAGAGGCCACAACAGTGAGAGGCCCGCGTACCGCAAAAAAAATAATAAGAAGAAGAAGGGACACGAACACACAAGGAATCATGAAGTTAATAGTAGAAACAAACAAACAAAAAGACATATAAGCTCCAAATTTGGAGCAAATAGGATGCATATTTTAAAATAAGCCTAATAGTGTTCAAAGAGATAAAAAAATAATGTTGAGAATTTAAACAGACAATTAGAAAATATAAAAAAGTAGTTAGAAGGCTAAAACAATTGAATTTTAGAATTTATAAGCCCAATAAGCAAAATTAAGATGTCATTAGATCAGACACTGTCAAAAAAAGAGAATTAAAAAACTGTGATAGGTCTAAAAACACTATCCAAAATTACTAAATTAAAGGTAGAAAATAAAGAATAAGAGGGTAATAGTCCTAGATGACAAGGAAGGAAGAATGGAGCAGAAGCAATATTTGAGAATTTTCCAACACTAAAGAGAAATATGAAATCATAAACTCAAGAAACCCCATTTTATGCATGACTAAAGTTAATTAAACATAAACAAAAACATAAAACTGCTGAAAACCAAAGTCAAAGAGAAAATCTTTAAAAAAACTGGACTCCACTGACTTCTCAAGGAAACAATGGAAGCCCCAAACAGATTCATAATATCTTTGAAATGCTAGAAATATACGTTTAAGAAAGATAATGCAATAATGGCATTTTCAGACAAACAACAACTGGAAGAATTTATTACAAGTAGACTCATAATAAATAATACAGAAAGTTATTTTTCAAGCAGTGGAATATTTCCATATGGATGGAAGGTGCTATCAAAATGTATGAAGAACAATGAAAAAGAAAAACGTGGGTAAATCTAATAAATATGGACTGTAGGAAAAAATATATATATATATGTACTTATATACATATAAAGGATCATACATGATAACTTAATTTGGTATATTCCAGGCATACAAAAGTGGCTTAACATTTGGAAATCAATTAATGTAATTGATTTGAAAGGAGAAAAATTTTCTATGATGATTTCAGTAGATGCAAAAAAGTACAGATAAAAGTCAATATCCATTGACGGTTTTTAAAAAAACTTAGAAAATGAGAAAAATATCATTTATTACTTTATGTTCCATTATATACTTTGGGGTTTTTTTAAATCAGCTTTATTATAGAAGTAGAAACTACATAGATGAAAAAGTAGTATATTTCAAGTTACAGAAAATGGCTTCACTTTACTTAGCTGATCCCTTCCTTTACATTATCCTTTATTCCCCTGAAATGAAGGGAATGTAACCTCTCAGTCTTGGCATGTGTAGGGAAGAGCCACATGGAATTGCCATTCTAGACACAGCCTGGGCAGCCTTTTTCCTCTCACTCCTAAGTGACCTTCAGGATAGTAACCCTCTCATCACTGGATTAGATCTGCTACTGCCAACTTTCTCCTCTTCCTTATTCTCCCCAGCAGTGATCCACTAAGAAAATGGGAATTCCTTCATATCTTTCTCATACAAAATGACATTATAAATTGTTTCTTAGAAGGTTTGCCAATCGGTAAATCATTATTTGTGCCAAGTACTATTTTAATTACTACAATACATTAATAATAAATTGAAATATTTACCATTTTAAATCATGTGACAACTATTTTATAAAGCAAAATTCTTTCAATGATGATCTTAATGTAGACATTTATGTTCACAGATACAGTTTGCATAAAGTAGAGCCCATAGACATTGAACTATAAATCTCTTACTCCCTTAGTGACCTTAGTATCATGGTACTCAGGGAAAATATGGAACTTTTTGTATTGTGAAGATATAGGTATTTCGAGAAATTTTCTTCTGTTGAATCACTGATTGAGTGACTTCCAGACCAAGTCTTCATAGTTCAAGTCTGCAGAATTACGCTTATGATAAGATAATAAATGCATATTCATTAACCAGAACCATATTGAAAGAGCTCTAGGCAAGTGGTATAATAAATTTGGCATAGAGAAATGAGGTATTTGTTAGAATCACCTCACCTCTACGGGACTGTTTTACTCATATGACTTAGCTAGCTTCCCCGATAAATGCCAAAATTTGTTCTGGGTCACTATGGTGTAGAAAAAAAGAAATAATCAAGCATTAGAAGTTGAGTAAACAAACTAGCCTAATTAATTAGCATGGATACTATTTTGTGTCATAAATAATAGTCAAATCTCTTGAGGGGAAATGAAAATTGGCTAAGAAAAATCATAACCATGCTAATTTACTGCCAAGTTTTTATCTTCGGCCACTAAGTGGGCATGGTTAGTGCTATGGACAATACAAAAGTAACTAAAATATTTAACTAAAGAAACATTTTAATGTGAATGGTTAGTTCAACTCAGTTAAAAGTCAAGTTCATAGGAATGTGTGCCCTAATGGAAAACCTAGCAATATACTAGTCTAGTGTCACTGATGAAATAAAATGTACCTTGAACTGTAAGCATATCTATACTGGTAATCAGTGTTTTGTTTTGTTTCTCGTTTTTTGTTTTTTGTTTTACTATGGAGTAAGGCAGTGAAGTAGGGAATAGTAAGTGGGAACATAGAAGCTGATCCTCCATGACTTCAGCAAGTAAATGGATGCGGGGATAGGTGGCTGAGGTTCTCACTATAAGCCTACAGTTGGAATGCATGACCTGAAAGAACTATAGATTGTAGATGAAGATTTCTAGATATGTCATGCTAGTTAGAGGAAAACAGGATTTAAGTATACAGTCTTATGAGATCCATATCATAATAGGTGTTAGAAGCATAAGCTCCACTCTCCAGATGCTAACAATCTAGTGGAGAATGTATACCATGGACCTATAAAGCTAAAATGAAAGACAATGTCCGAAATACAAATACCCTATTCTGTAGGAGTTGATAAGTGAAAAATGCATCATTCATTCATTTACCAAAAAAAAATTTGGTTGTCCCTGATAGTCTAAACCCTATGGTAGAAGCTGGGGCTAGAGAGAAAATAGTATGAGTACCTTGCCCCCAGACAGCTTATAGTCTAATAGACAATTAAAATGCATTACTATAAAACAATGGGGAAGAATGATTTTATGCAATAAATACTGTGTGAGCTCAACAATAGTTAAAATTTATTGAGCACTTACTATGTCCTTTGTACTGGTCCAGATGAGTTGCATGAATTAACTTATTTAACCTTATAATAAGCCTATAAAGTAGGTACTGTCATTATCATCTTCTTTTAAAGGTGAAGGAGCTAAAGTGTGCCCAAGTTTACATAGCAAATAGTTGATATATTTTGGCTTTGAATGACTCAGGATAGCCCTAGGTCCTCACTGTGCTGGACTACAGAACTCTACCATCTCACACAAACCAAAGTTTATCTGACTAAGAATCTAAAAAGTAAGTTCAGTCAGGGTTGTTTTACAGCTGGATAAAATGCCTTCCTGATCCAAGTATTAAAGAGAAATTTAGCTGGTAAAGTGTTAGAAATAAGGGAAGTGCACACAGTGAGCATATCAGACAGAGGAGAAAGCATCAGCAAGGTTCAAAGAGGAGCATGGTATATCCTGGAAATCAAAGGCAAACCAGTGTTACTGAGCACAAAGACAGGGACTCAGAAGCAAGAAACAGGGCTAGTTTACTGGTGAAGACGATTGGGCAGGAAAAATGATATAAGTACTTATAATGATACTTACTGACCAGTGGTCCTGGCAAAACAATCTAAAAAGCCTGAGGAACAAAAAAAAACAAACAAAAAAAAAGTACGGAGGTTATATGCTTTAGTTTATCTGGGTTTGGGGTTTTATTGTTGTTGTTGCTGTTGAGGTGTGGGAATTCTTTTATATCTTGCATAATAATCCTTTATCAAACATATGGCTTGCAAATATTTTCTTCCACCTTTAGTTTGCCTTTTCACATCGTTGACTGTTTGCTGTGCCAAAGCTTTTAGGTGTAATGTAATCCATTTGTCTATTTCTTGGTTGTTTCCTGAGCTTTTGGTGTTATATCCAAGTCATTGCCAAAGCCAATGTCAAGAAGCCTTTTCCCTATTTTCTTCCAGGAGTTTTAGAGTTTTAGGTCTTATGTTAAGGCTTTTGTCCATTTTGAGCTTATTTTTGTGTATGATATAAGGGTCCACTTTCAATCTTTTGCATATGGATATCCAGTTTTCCCAGCATCACTTATTGAAGAGACTATCCTTTCCCCATACATATAATATATATGTTCTTAGCACTCTTGTTGAAATCAGTTGAATGTTTATGCATGGATTTATTTCCGAGATCTCTATTCTGTTCCATTGACCTATATGTCTGTCTTTTATGCCTGTAACCATACTTTTAAAATTATTTTAGCTTTGTAATATATTGAAATCAGGAGGTATTATGTGTCCAGCTTTGTTTTTCTTGCTCAAATAACGTGAATAGGCATTTCTCCAAAGAAGACATACAGATGGCCAACAGGTACATGAAAATATACATCAGCAATCTTCAGGGAAATGCAAAAGGAAACCACAATTAGTTATCACCTCACACCTGTTAGTATGGCTATTATCAAAAACAAAAGATAACAAGTACTAACGAAGATGTGGAATAAAAGGAACCCTTATACAATGTTGGCATAAACAGTGAATTGGTGCAGTCACTATGGAAAACAGTATGGAGGTTCCTCAAAAAGTTTTAAAAAATAGAATTTCCACATGACCCAGTAATCACACTTCAGGGTATATATCCAAAAGTTTTGAAATCTGGCTCTTGAAGAGATGTCTGCACTCCCATGTTCATTACAGCACTATTTACAATAGCCAAGTTATGGAAACAGTGTGAATGTCTGTCAATCAATGAATGGTTAAAGAAAATCTGGCAGTTATATACATTAGAATATTATTCAGTCTTAAAAAAAGAAACAAATCCTATTATTTGTGAAAACATGGATTAACCTAAGGTAGGTCAAACACAGGACAAACAACACAGAATTCTACTTACAGGAAGAATCTGAAATAGTCGAACATATAGAAACAAAGTAAAATGGTAGTTACCAGGGACTAGACGTGGGGACTAGGGAGGAGGCACTGGTCAAAAGGTAAAAATTTCAGTTATGCAAAATGAAGATGTCCTAGAAATCTGCTGTACAACATAGTGCCTATGGTTAACAATACTATATTTTATATTTATATAAACAAAACATATATTTTGGTCCCAGGGCAAGGTGCCTCCCAGAAATTTGCATAAACAGACAAATATAGAGAAGTGATTCTATGAAGTTTACCAAGAGAGACGCCAGGAGCAGATGCCCACTGCTGGAGCCAGTACCTGTGGGAAACATTTAAACTGTGATTGATGAGTTGATGGAAGCTCAATCTGGATAAGCTTGAGAGTTGAAATCTCTGGAGCCCCATTCTTAGCAAGGCCCCAAGTTTCACCTTCAGGAGCCCCACCAGGGTCTTGGGTGAATATCGGAGAAAATTCCCTCTCATGTTTCCAATAGCAGGAGGGGGAAATTAGCTCTTTTTAAATACAGCCACAGTATTCTATTCTCCTTTTAAAAAAAAAAAAAAAAAAAACCTGCTCTCAAAGAATACGATCTTGCCAGAGCCTAACCAACTTGTGTTTTCCCAGAGCCTAACCAAGTGGAAGGCAAAAGCTCAATTCCTGGCCCATCTAGCTTTGCTCTCTCATCTAAGAGGGAAAAAAATAGTGAAGCATTTGTGAAGGCCACAACCCTGGGGAACAGGCTCACTAAAGATTTTGATCGAATTACAGGATTACAGAATGCTTCCCCTTCCTCCACACCTTACTGTCACATCAGTCAGGCTCCTCTGTAGAAACAGGAGACTACACCTGAAAGAACTAGAAGCTTCATTCTCTATTTAAAAAAGGAGTATCTAAGAAAACAAAAGAGACAACAGAGGAGACAAATACAAGGACACTGAAGGAGATGTTAGTCTCTGACACCTAAATCTACAGGAAAAATTAAACACAGTCTAACTCCTATCCAGATAAACATAAGACCTCACACTAAAGGCCTATTTGTCTCAGTTCCTCTTACCTGATATATCATGTCTGGCTATCAACAAAAGATTACAAGGCATGCTGGTGACCTAAATGGGAAGGAAATCCAAAAAAGAGGGGATATATGTATATGTATAGCTGATTCATGCTATCACGAGGCATGCTAAAAGACAAAAGCAATCTGAAGAGACAAAGTTAACTTCAGAACCAGACTCAGATACAGCATTATCAGACCAGGAGTTTGAAACAGCTATGATTAATACTCTGAGGGCTGTAATGGAAAAAGTGGACAACATACAAGAACAGATGATTAATGTAAGCAGAGGGATGGAAATCCTAAGAAATTTTCATTCTTATGATAATTAAAATATCTATACTCCTAAATCAAGAAATGGGTCATTAGTTAAGGCATCTTATGCACTAAGATTATTTATCAAAATTTTTTTCAGACACAGAAACACCTACTTAGACTGTTCTTGATGCAGTTCCTCATAGAAGAGCCTCGCATGTCTCCCAAAGAAGAATACCATATATTTTCACCTGCTAATAGTGATGGCAAAGCATAAGTGATATTATAAGATTAAATCATCCCTTGTACCCACAGAAAAAGGAAGTGGTCATGGGAATTGAGACAGAAATGATCATCAATAAGCTAATGTGTCAGGTTCAAGTTCTATATGGGTAGGAACCTTAGGTGTTCTATTCACTACTGAAAACCCGAGGAAACTCTGTACAGTACTTTAATTTCATCTGTTGTACCATACCTTCTTACCAAGTATCCCTTCAGGTTAATCCACAAGACACTCAAAAATGCTTTCATTTTCACGTAACATAATCAGCACTTTTAGCTGTAGACTCTCTCTGACTCAGAAAAATGGAACTTCCATTCCCTGATTCAATGAAATGGAGTCCCTTCTATGTGCCAAGCATCACAGGGGAGTGCCAGTAATAGAAAGGTGAAAAGATTTGGCCCCTCCATTCAACAAGATTATAGTCTAGAAAAACCTTGTTCAGAGAATTCAATCATGAACACTAATTATGTGATAATGAGAAACTAGATCAAGTATGAGAGAAACAATAATCCATTAGCTACAATCACGTCTGTGGCAAGTGAAGTCCTATGTAGGGAGCAATTTCCAAGGAACTTAGAGGACATGGGGAAAAGTAGGAGACTCAAAATAGACTTTATCAACAGTCTAACTGCCTAGAAATATCTAACAATTTTCTTTCTTTAAATCCAATCTTTAACCCTCAGTTGATAAATCTCAACATTTCTGAAAGGGAGCCCCCAATTGACAAAAATTCCTCTTCAATATAATTAGGGACTTCCAAGTGTTTTGCCATATGTCAATTTCCAGGGCCAGCCATGTGTCACACTCCAAAACAGTAATATTGCTATATCCAATCAGAATAGTTTTTTTCTTTTGGTTTTTTGCACAATGCCAACCATGTATAATTAACCATATAAAACAAATTGCTGTCAGATTTGCTCAATGCAATTTTGTATTTATTGCATTTAGCCATTATTCCTCATCTAATTTGTAATGACAACATTAATTGAGTGAAACCATGTGCCTGGCACTTTTCAAAGCATTTTATACAAATTTATCTCATACAATCTTTATGATAAATCTATGAGGTAGAATTTTATTAGAGATAGGAAAATGGAGTACAAGGAAATTAAATCATTTGTGCAACATCATACAATGGTCATGTGTGGTAGAATTGCCAAACTTCTAAGACTGTGCTTTAAATATTTATTTAACTTTTAATAGATATTATACATTTCTGTTAAGGTTACATAAAATACAACTGACAAATACACTTAGCAAGAACTGTAAAGGGTCTGAATTTGACCTTACTTGAAGCTAACAAGAGAATCTGCCACATTTTCATAGATGCTGTTGGAAATCACAAGACTTTTGGATCAGAGACAAAGAACAGTATATTACTTGAGCAAAAACAGTAGTCATAGTATCACCATTTTACACTGTTCCCTGAGCTCTAAATCCCACAGAGCCATGTGAAGAGGGCCAGATGGTGCTTGTACTTGCAATGGGTTGTATTATAGGAGATAAACCCTGACCTTAGGAAACTTGACTCTTTTAAAATGGGTAGGCAGAAAGCATGCCTGCCTGTCCTTTCCTATCAAGCAAGACACTATATCATCCAAGGACATCCACTATACAAACATCTTTGAAAAGATAGTCTGGAACAAAGGGAAGTCAGTGCCTCACAAGACTTGCAGAAATGCAAAACACCTATGAAGAGTTTCCTCCCACCAACTCCTATTCCTAAGATATGAACTTATTTCTTTTTTGTGATAAATCTGTGTTCCCTGAAAGGAAATTCCATATGGAAGATACTACAATTTATCTCCTCCTTCCCATTATTCCATTCTATGTCATAGTAAACAAATCCCCTAGATTTCAGAGGACACATAGATTTCTAAAATATATTTCCCAACTCTCTTGCAAGTAGATTTGACCACATGGCAAATGTCTAGCCCATTATATTCCAATAGACATATAATTCAAACCATGTATGTAATTTAAAATTTTCCATTAGCTATATTTTTAAAGTAAAAAGAAATACATGAGAGTAATTTTAAAGATGTTTTAATCCACTATATCCAAAATAGTATCATTATAACATGCAAGCAATATAAAAGTACTAAGGATATATTTTACATTATTTTTTCATACAGTCTTCAAAGTCCATTGTGTTTTAAACTTACAACATATCTCAATTTGATATTGAGCTATATTTCACATCCTCAATAGCCATCTGTGTCTAGGGGCTATTGTACTGGACAGCACACATGTAGCCAATAAGATTTGAGAGGAAATGTGTGCAATTTCCAAGCTGTATCCTTAAGGGGAGAAGAATGCCTCATCTATTCTGCTGCTTTGATGCGGTAATGATGACAAACATATTAGACATAACAGGACAACAGGATAAGAGATGGCTGGATTTCGGGGGAACAATGCAGCATGTAAACAATGACCTGCTATCTACACTGTTATCAGAGAGAAAAAGAAACATTGCTTTTGTCACTCTTTGTTGTCTCTAATAGCAACTAAAAATATATAAATTGTTTCTTATTAATTTATGTATTCTCATTACCAAACGGAATGTAAGTCTGAAAATGTTTATTGAGGTAAGATGTGAGGGTAGAGCAATGATCCAAATCACAAGGTCATCTTAAAAATGAATATATAGTGGCTGAGAGTCACCCTCAGAAGTGGATGCTGACTGAGATCAATTTCTCATTAACATTCCAGAAGTAGACAGTTCAGAAATTCTGTGTATATAAAAAAGTATTTTTAGAAGCAGTAATGTAGTTAGCCCTTTCCTAAATACATAAATAACACAGGATAGTGTTTAATCCCTTGCTAGTCTATAAATATAGGCATTAGTTATTCAAATTAGTGAAAAAAGTTATATCATACTGGGGCTGGTATGGTCTAGAAAGAATTACACTGGGACTTGAGTTAGATCCTGGAGAACAGGTAGGATTTAGTTGAACACATAATTCTCAATTATATATATATTCTTTTTTTTTAACATCTATATTGAGTATAATTGCTTTACAATGTTGTGTTAGTTTCTGCTGTATAACAAAGTGAATCAGCTATATGCATACGTATATCCCCATATCCCCTTCCTCTTGCGTCTCCCTCCCACCCTCCTTACTCCACCCCTCTAGGTGGTCGCAAAGCACCGAGCTGATCTCCCTGCGCCATGCAGCTGCTTCCCAGTAGCTATCTATTTTACATTTGGTAGCATATAAGTAAGTCAATGTTACTCTCTCACGTTGTTCCAGCTTACCCTTCCCCCTCCCCGTGTCCTCAAGTCCATTCTCTATGTCTGTGTCTTTATTCCTGTCCTGCTCCTGACAAAGGATTAATCTCCAAAATATATAAGCAGCTCATGCAGCTCAATATCAAAATAACAAACAACCCAATCCAAAAATGGGCAGAAGACCTAAATGACGTTTCTCCAAAGAAGATATACAGATTGCCAACAGACACATGAAAAGATGCTTAACATCACTAATCATTAGAGAAATGCAAATCAAAACTACAATGAGGTATCACCTCACACCAGTCAGAATGGCCATCATCAAAAAATCTACAAACAATAAATGCTGGAGAGGGTGTGGAGAAAAGGGAACCCTCTTGCACTGTTGGTGGGAATGTAAATTGATACAGCCACTATGGAGAACAGTATGGAGGTTCCTTAAAAAACTAAAAATAGAACTACCATATGGCCCAGCAATCCCACTACTGGGCATATACCCTGAGAAAACTATATATATATTCTTATTTAGAGAGTGTGATATTTTCTCTTAGCCCTATATTTTGAACAGTACATCAATCTAGAGCTTGTTCTCTGTCTTAAAATGGTCCTAACTCCTGGTCTCTACCACTAGGTGCTTGTTTTACTTTGTTGCTACTGATGAGAAAGATTGCGCATGATCTAGAAAAATAGTATATGCCCACTGTAGGAAACAGAAAGTTTAGAAAATTACAAAGTAACGTGAAAAAAAATCACCTGTAATCTCACCTTTAAAACAATCACTATTAATGTTTTGCCTTTTATTCTACTAGTAAATTTTTGAATTATTTTTCTCTTTGCATATTTTCATTGGGATCACACTTTATCTAAAATTTTGTGTATAGTGATGTGTACACTAAATGTTATATTATGGGCATTTTCACTCCATTGGAAACTTTTACTAAATATATACTAAATATTATTTTTACTGGCTATATAAGACACAATCAAATGGATGCAGGGTCACCTAGTTAATCATTTTTCTTATGTTGGACATTTGCACTCATTTTTATTGTTCATTCTCATAACTGACTTTTGTTAAGTTTATGCAAGCAGTATTTGTCTAAATCTCTGACTGTCTCCTTGGGTTTTATTTGTAGGAAATTTACTCAACCAACTATTCT
Organism: Orcinus orca; assembly: GCF_937001465.1. Classification (NCBI taxonomy): domain Eukaryota; kingdom Metazoa; phylum Chordata; class Mammalia; order Artiodactyla; family Delphinidae; genus Orcinus; species Orcinus orca. The sequence goes on from NC_064571.1 coordinate 49,599,300, forward strand.
CAAGGATTTTGACATATATTGCCAATTATACTGCCAGAAATACACTTAAACAATAATGTATACAAATGATCAATTTCTCTGTTCACCAATTAGGTGTCATTCTTTTCTTAATTATTTGTCGGTCGAACATTTTTTAATTACACAAGTAATATAATATATGCATGAAAAAAGTACAAACAAAAGAGAGATAAAATATCCATTATCTCTACCTCCAGAAGTACCATTGTGAGTTAACAAAATGCATGTTACTTTCTGTCCTGAATGGCCATTCAACATAATAAACACCTTTCCATGTAAAAAATACCATTTGATTTTATTTTGTAAGTACATAGTAGTTTATTGCATAGATGTTATAATTTATTTAGTATATTATGGGACATTTACTTCCAAATCTGCTATTGTATAAATGTGCAAAATAGACATCCTTGTATATATATGGTTTGTGCACACATTTATACTAAATTTGAGTAGTAGAATTATTATATTAACAGTTATAAGCTTCTTGAAATATTTTGATAATTATCGCTAAAATGTCTTTCAAAAAAGTTATATCAATTTGTGCTTCAAACTTCAGTAACTGAAATCTTCATTTTGCCCATAACTTACCTATTCAATAGGCAAAAGTAGTATTTCATTGATTATGTAAGTTGTATTGCTTTGATTAGTAGTGTTGAATAAGTGTCTCTTTGTGTATTGAGACTGTATTCCATGATATATAGAAACTGTGTTTCAAGAATTCAAGTTCCTTAAACATTTCCTATACACACAGAAGTTAAAAATGTCTTCCTCAGGGAACCTTTAGGGTTCAGCCCCATGCAAATGTTTACTTTCTTTTTTTAGATTAAATGCTTCCTCAATTCAACAGGTAAATGACTTTTGATGTAGACCCTTACATTAGCCGTCATATTCATCTCTTGGTTTTTCATTTGAATTTAGAACATCCAATACAGTTGCTTCTCAATAAAACTTAGTCCTTGTTGTTGTTTTTTGTTGTTGTTCATCATCAACTTCAGTTTTGTTTTCCTTCCTGGGAACAGAGGATATTCTGCCAGCAAAAATACAAAGGGCTTGCAATTAAGCGCACCACTTAAAATGTGCCCATGGGTTAGTAAAAAGCAGCTTGAAGTTTGTTTACTTTAAATACTACATCCATGTAATAGTGGATTGTACCCAGAATTACACTGGCGACTGACAGACTCATATCCTAGAGAAGCATGATGTATGAAGTGAATCTGGGGTTCTACACAAGTTGGGGTAATTGCTTTTCTGATAGTTTCTTGTTACTCAGAAGTAAATTTTAAAAGTACAGTTTCTGAACAACTATGAAGTCAGGATCAGAGGCGAGCACATGAAAAGAAATGAAAATTAGCAAAAGTGCAGTTCCATGCTGCTAAGTCAGGTGTAGATGTCAGTATGTGGTTCAGTGTGGAGCCTTCAGGGACCAGAAGGAAATTTAATTATATTCTATCAATGATTCTGCTAATAGCTTTTATTCTCTCATAGCATGTGTTGCCATAAATGACACATGTCAGTCAACTTAGCACTGTAGAAATACCCCAAGAGCTAATGAAAGAAAGAGGCTAAACTTCAGTTTTTAAGGACAGGGCAAAGCGTTTGGACACTGTAACCTGTGAGAGATATATAGAGAGCTTTCATTTGGCCCAGATCCATGGGGTGTGAAAAGCATTAAAATCAAAGAGCTCTTGTTGCTCTTTATGAAATGAGTTAGTCATTTCGAGCCAATTCCTCATGGACAGATGTTCAGACAACTGTTGCTTTGGTTACTGTTAACAAAGAGGTTTTGGAAAGTGAATCAAATCTATATGAAATATATAATCATTGTATTAGAAGGTACTTGCACCAGATCATGAGAATACACTTAGTAATGCTGTATTACACTTTGAGATTATAGAGGTGATCCTTCATCTCTGTGTTTTTGGACCAATGGAAGCAACTACAGAGTTTAAAATTTATTAGGAAGTCAAAGAAAGCTTTGAATCTATTTCCATTTTCTGGCACCAACGCATTTTAGATCTCCAAGAAAGTACATACCTAATTAAAGGAAAAAATCAATAAAAATAGATTTGGCAACTTCCCTTGACAATATGTTCCAGCATATTAAAAACTGGGTTAAAATATTTTAAGTTTATTCAAGATTCATGCTCTATAGTGTAAGATATTTTCCCTTTTCTTCTTCAGTTATAGCATAAATAATTAGCTCTGAATCTATGTAGACTATTATTAAATGACTCATCTTTTTTTTAATCCTATCTTTAGATAATTTGCCAGTTTTAATTTGTGATTAATTGAGATTTACAAACAAAGTCCTGTTCATTTTAATGCTATGACTGGAAATAATCAACCATTTGCTTTAGTGTTGTTTTTGCTTTAGGCTATTGTGCTATTCAAGAAAATTGATTTGCAAGTGCAAATCAGAGGTGTCTAAACGTGATTTATTTTATAAAGATTAGTGATTAGATTTATAGGTTTTGAATATTAATGACAAAATTATTTAGACCATTTATCTTAGTTGGTGGTACTGGTTGAACAGTATATAGGAACCCTCTGTATTCTCTTTGCAACTTTTCTGTAAACCTAAAATTATTCCAAATGAAAAGTTTATTTACATAGTAATATGGGAATCCATTTTAGTAATTACTTATGGATTTGTAGAACTCTACATCTAAAAAGAATTTTAAAGATGAGGTGATGATTGATCATGATTATGATGATGACTCAGTGATGGCTAATATTGAGTAGGTGTGTGTGCCTAGTACTGAGCAAGACTTTTTAAAAATGCTTTATCTCGTTTGCATACATTATCCTTTTTTCTATTTTATAACAACTGCCTTATTGAAGGACAGCAGCAAGATGATGGGAGACTTGCTGCTTCCTTACTAATTAACATAACCTTCAACCCAAGCCTAAATTTTTATGTAATTTTTTAGAAATTAAATATAGTCTTTTATTAAGGGAAAGTCTCACTAGATAAATGCGCATACTTGATTTGACGTATTTAACAAAGTACTAGTTAAAGAAATGTGCTTTTTCATGCATATTAAAAGCATGTAAAAGATACCAGAGATTTAGTTTTCCACGACTGCAGGAAGAGAAGTAAAACACTAAATGATGAAAGTTAAAAGATGTCATAAACTGTAGAGTGATTTGTTGCCACTGAATAATGCCATTTTTTATTAAGGGGAAAGATTATAAATGTAAACATGGTTCTATAGTATTACCGTTGAGTTTTTTAAAACAGAGCAATACATACATCCTTCGGTTCTGCTGTCTGCTTAAGAGGTATAAAAACATAGTTTTAACCGGTAGCTTTCAAACTTGTCTTAGTCTCAGAACTCTTCCTGCAAAAGCTCAGTAGAGATGTGGAGTGTCTCTGGTTGATTCAGCATGATGTTCTAGAACTCTGTGTCTCTATCCTTCTCTTCTCTCCCAGGAGCACTTGGATGAGGGCACAGTTTGGGTATAGTTTGAAAGCCACTGCTTAAATAGTTGAGATATAGACTGTGATTCTATTCTTGGATAGAATGAGAGAGCAAAGACTTCATTCAATTTTTTTACAGTGGAGCTTTAGTGATTTTTTTCTTGTTATTAAAGAAACTTTCAATTGCAAAAATGTAAAGTCTCTATTGAAGAAAATAGAGAATTTTTTTCCTGTCTCACTAGGCTAATAGGTCTCAAGATATGGCTGGCTCCAAAGCCGGAGGCAGTGGTTTTAATTGCATCATCAAGGAACTAGTTTTTTTCTGTCTCTTAATTCTGCCTTTGTCTATGCACTTCTATCCTCAGTTACCACGGGATGGCCTCCTACATGGTCACAGGATGATTACAGCTTCTCCCTAGCCAGTGTTTACTGAGTTTAATGAGTCCATGCTTAAGAACAAGAGTACCATTCTAAATATTTCTCTAAGAAAATTCCTTCAATTCATTGGGACATGAACCCAATGCATTGGTGGATTGATGCATTAATTGACTTACATATAGGTCACAGGCTTTAACTTTGAACCAGATAAAAAACTTCACTTTAGACGTGGGAGCTGAATTTGGGGGTGAGCGTGGTTTACAGAAGAAACAGAGGTAGAGTTAACAGAAGAATGAAGAATAAATATGAGAAACCAAAAAATAGCAGGTGCTTACTACTTCTCCCAAAATTGATGGAGTTAATTCATTTCCTTCTAAAACTGTCCTGAGTTTCTACTGTGCTAGTTCTGTGTTAGTTGGAAAAATGCATAAGGTAGTTCCTGTCTACGTGTTGCCTGTATCTAAACAGAGCAAACTCACACAAATCCATAAAAATCTATACTCCACTAGCTATCTTTCTGCTCAATTCACTATGTATATTTTTAATAGAATGTATGCATTCCCTAAATATTTGAAGCTGAAAAAACTTCTCACTATCATCTCCCATTTCCACACATTCCAATGTTATTGGCAGAAAGCCTCAAATGACTTCGGATTCACCTTGTGGTGTGCTAGCCAGATTCAGTAAGAAATGAAGAAAAAGTTGTACATTCAATTCCATGTGTTGAGCATTAGATTTGTTGCAAATTCTAACCAAATACCTGTTTCCAGTTAGGCTGAAAGAAACTTCTGAGAAATTACATGAACCTTTCCCTTATTTCATATTCAAGTATAAAAAGTGCATGATGATGAATAACTTTTGTATAAATAAAAAGATATAAATCATAAGGTGGCAAAGGCTCTAAACAAGTCTATTCTAAAGAAAATGGTAAATATACCTATTTATGAATCAAGGTATTATGAAACATAAACCATATGACAGATTGATAGAAAAATGAGGACTTCAATGGAGTATTAAAAAGTCAGTACTATTTCAAAAACAAATAAGCATGCGATGCTTCTCTTTAAAATGCCATCTAACATCATTATGAGACTCAATTTTTACTATCTAAATAGGAAAAAGCAATTAACAAGAAGGGAATTTATAGAAAGGATAAATAATAAAAGCAATGGAGTAATTGTCATAAGATTTGCACATAGTAACATGCAAAAAGTTTAAAGTTTAGTGCAAAATGTACATGAAAAACAACAGAGGAAAAATGTAATATTATGTGATCTCATATGTGATAAGCAAACCTAAATGTGAATCCCTTCATAAAGTCTTTATTTGTAAATTATTTTATAACCTCTTCTTAAAGGAAGCAAAATGGTTAAACAGGAGACCTTCACAGAAAATAACAAAAAAGGACAAGGATGTATATGCAAATAGGAGACCCTGTTGTGTGTTCTCTTGCCAGTCAAGCTGGAGCAAGCTATGAAAATGTGATGAGTTGCCGTGGCATGCTGCCAAATCACAGGGTGCCTAGAGGAGAGACACATTGCACAGACAGAGACATGGCATGGTCAGGTAATACATAAATGAGTGCAGATATTTGGCACAGAGTGTTAGAGACAGAGTAACTTTTTTAGCTTGGGGAAAACTAAGAGGAGAAAAAATTATAGCAATAAAGGTGTACCTTTTTTACATCTTGAAATATGACATCTGAACTTTGTGTGGTTGCAGTGTGATTGAGAGTTTTCCATGGATAGTACAGATGTCAGCCCAGTAAGGTGTGGACAAGGAGTCTTCCAAGCCTTCACTGCATAAAGGGAAGTTACATACGTGTCCTTACCCTGCCTTCTGCCTATTTCATGGCTTCTTCAATTCTGTTGACTAGCAGGGCAAAGTCTGTACTATCCACATGCAGATATCCTCACTTCCGTGCTTTGGTCCTATGCACAATCCAGGCTCTCACAGCTTCTGAACTCTCTTTTTCCAATTTCTCTTTCTTCTCCCTTCTTTGGCTCTGCATATTCGTAAATAGAAGTCTAAGGATTTTACTTTTCCTAGCCCCAGCTGAGTTGTGGACATCTTGAGTCTCTGATATAAAGAAATTATCATTTCAGTTTTCATTTGTTTGGTCTAAAAACACGGTGGCACAGACAGGACACCGATTAACAAGCATCAGCAAAGCAGGATTGGTCGCAAATTGGACCAACAGAGAAGTCAGTCCTTTAGCACCGCATGAGAACTTCTCTATTTCCAAGTAGAAGATATTGGAAGGTAATTAACAAAGTGCCCTGTCCCACTGACTATGGATAGGAAAGGGTGATGGGAAGAAATAACTCAGGGCTAAGGGGTGGTCTCTTTCGGAATGGCAGGGCTTAGAAATGGTACAGAAATTTCTCATTCAAGACAGATGGTACTGTCAAAACCAAGACAGTAGGCAGAGCAAAGAACTGATAAGAAACTAAAACCACAAGTCCAGAAGGTTTGCCAGTGGAAGAGGCTGATACAATCTAAATTTAACTCAAAGTGCCTCATTGTCCTTGTTTAAGTTATATTCATTCGTGGAAACTAGCCCAATTGCTAAAAGTAATTAACAAGGAATCCCAGTTTTTACCTAGATAATTAAAGGAGATTCACATCAGAATCAATTAGATACTTTTCAGAATTACCTTTATTCTCACCCTAAATTGTCTTTCATCCTTGTGGTGGTTCCAAAGGCTTCACTCAAGCCTATTCCTACATATTGTACCTGCTCCTGCCTCCTCAGCCAGCAAGGCTTTTCTCTTTTCCTCCTGCCTTTTTTTATGATTATTTTTATTATGTAGCTTGACGGATGTTCCTGCTTCTGTTCCTTTTCTTTCTATTTCATTTACTACCGTATTCTTGACAAACAGTAGCTGTTCCAGAAAAGCCAGCAGTATGAATTTCTTATTGGTAGTTATTATTATTATTAATCTCTTCTCCACTATCTCTCCTCTGCCTCTATCAATTCTATTCTGTGTTATAAAAACCTCAAACTGAGCTCACAAAAGTAATACTCTTTTTTTTTAACATCTTTATTGGAGTATAATTGCTTTACAATGGTGTGTTAGTTTCTGCGTTATAACAGAGTGAATCAGTTATACATATACATATGTTCCCATATCTCTTCCCTCTTTTAGAGTACTGGGGAAGGTAAGAAGCTGAGTGAGTGTGCTTACCAAATTATTTTAGAGAGCTGGTGGTGGGGAGAGAGGAAAAGAGGTTCCTCCACTTATCCTGCAATTCTGGTGTTATAACAAGTTCATGGAGTCCAAAACTTAGAACTAGGGGAACAAGCACAAGCTAAAGAGGGAAGTAGATAGTAGGGAAGAGTCTACCTAGAAGGCAGACATTTCAGATAATTTCTTTTATGAGCCAGTTTGTGTCTGAGGAAGTGAGGCATGAGGTAGATCAATTTCACAATGTCAGAGGTAGATTAGATTTACTACCTGAATAACACTTCAGAGCAATATACCCAGAAGTGAAGCCCCCAAACTACCAATACCATGAAACGTTATGGGGGAAAAGAAGTTTAGTAGTCAATTTTTGAAAATGTTCATCTCCAGTTTACTCACAAGACACGACTGCATATTAAATACTCTTAGAATTTTGCTGAAACAAGAAAACCTGCTTAAATTTGTTTATTTGAGTGCTTTCCAAGCTCACCGGGTGAAGAACCTATTTTCTTATAGGGTGTTTTCTGTCTAACAGTGAACTGGGTTGCTTTTCCAAAGGCAAGTAAGTGCATATGCAAAGGGATACCTGACTTATTTGGAAAACATGTGCTGACATCTAAGCTCACTTAGGAGCTGTATAGCAGCTTCGGCAAAAATCCATTCGTTGCTCCAGTGCAGCCCCACTTGCTATCAAGTGACTTAATTACTGCAAACTAAATTGTATTATCTTCTTTTAATGTAGAGTTGTTTCTAGTCAGACCTTTAATGACTCTCCAAACAATAATGTTTGGCAAAGAGAAAGGTTGTCAGTCAAGCAGAACCATAAACATCTGTGTTTGTTTAGAATAAACTTCCCTATTTAATTAAATATATAGATATACCAGGAAAATTCCACGTCACTGGAAATTCTATTGGAAGAATGTCAGATCTTCCAGAAACAGTGTGTGCCATCTGAGAAAGCCAAAGTTTCTCTTTTATTTTTTATGTTATTGTTTTCTAAATGCATGTGTCTTAACTTCTCACCTTCAGATTTCAGAATAATTAAAGCTGTTCTTTACTGTCAAGGGTATAAAAAATACATTTTAAATGTGTAGGAGCAGGGTTATGAAAGGAAGTCTTACTAAAGAGTAGAATGTCAAAGTTTTCATATTATGCAAAACTGTCATTTTCAGTCTGTTTTGAAAAATATTTTTGCCTCATTTTATAGCAAGACTCTGATAAAACAATGGCAGTATACTCTCAATTGTTCACTAGTCTAAAACTAGATCATTAGCATGAATATTAGACATGATTAAATACTGCAGAATAATTATTTTGTCCTAGGCCACATAATATCCTGTGTCTTTTCTCTTAAAATCATTCCAAACCTTGTTTTAGATCTCTAAAAATTTAAGAACTGAAATACTGAGATTCAAAAAATTATTGAAATATATAAATGTATATATATATACAAATATTTCTCTGAAAAAAACTACAGTGACTTTTCAAAATGATCTGATACTTTATAAGCTGGGAGAACAGTTATCCTTACATTATATTAATCTTTATAAAACTATATTAATCTTTATCTATAATTCCAAAGAAAGGAGAAATTACTATGGGTTAGAGATATTGACTATAGCATTCATAACTCTCTCCCCAATAATATTATCAAATAGTTAAAATAGCATAGTATGGTAATAATTTAAACAGTTTTTATGACCATCAAATGAGTAGGTTCTCCTAGGTTGGAAAAGTAACATATCATTAATAATTGTTAGGAACTTGTGTCTTGGCAATTCAACCCTATTTCACAGAGAATAACTATCACAACTATATCCGTAAGCAATATCAATGTAATCTTTATTGTACATATGTATTTATTAATTTGTATAATATGTGTGACCAATAGGAAAACCTTACTGAATGTCAAATAGATTTCTATTATTATTTCCATTTTTTTCAAGACATGACACCATATTATAAAAATAAACTGGAAAGAAAATTCTGATATATGGGAATTATTTGTAATAAGATTTTTTTTCTGTTTCCATTGAAAAAAAAATTCAAGTATCAGATCTTTGTTACTTGAATTAAAATTCATTTGATTGTATTAGTTAATCCTGCTACAATGGGATGGAAAGTTATGGCTCCATGGTGCAGGCAGATCTCTGTAATGACTAGTTTTAATGGGAATGTTTCTTTTTTATTCCTGGGGCGTGTCATTGTCATGGACTTTTGACTGACTTACTGATTTCCACCTGTGACATTTAGTGACTCAAAAATAATCATTAAACATAAGGGCACAGGAGGTAGAATATAGTTGTTTTTTCTTTTAATCTCACTGTCTCTGGTCTTGGAGCTCATATTCACCCTTATGAAATATTTCAGAGAAAAATAGCTCAGAAAGACCCCTAGACTAGCATCAGAGGCCATGTCTGTAGCAATTAAGCCCTTTTATGTGCCAAAGATGTGCAATAAGGTGGAACAGTAGCTGAACAAATTAGTCCTCTACTATGTTTACCCTGCTGCGCTCAAATGACTACACATTTCTTACATTCGGCAGCACCAGATGAGTCTGTAGTCCTAATCTTACTTGTTACTCAGGCTCACAGTTCCTCATCTTCACCTTATCCAGTAGCACTGCCAGTCTTCAAGCGAGTGCACCTGAGGTAACCTCGTTTCTCTCCAAGGTTTTTATTAGACACTTCAAGGTTCCAAATCTTCCTCTCAGCTGGGCTTTCTTGACCTTCACCTGTAGTTTAAGCCAGTTCCAATTCCTGGGACCAGTAATAGAGTCAAGAAGAAAAATTAAGCAATTTAAGGCACTGTGCATAAACATTCTCTTCCTGCCCTGACAGTATCCTACTGAAAAATGGGCTTTCACTTTCTTTGTATCCGTGTCATTGCACACATTAGAGCCTACTTTTGGTAGCTAGATTTGGAAGTTGTTCATACATCAGTCTCATTCTTGGTATCCCACCTATTACTTTGATCCTACTAGGTCTAAATCTCTGTCTTGCTTTTCTCACTTACTTCAAGACCAGGCACTGAAGTCTCAGTTTCACAGTTAAGTCTGCTATTTTCTGGCAGTCTGACCTGGTGCTGAGTTGTATGGCTGGAGTTCAGTTACTTAGCTTTTCATATAAACTTTTCATATAAACTTTGCTTTTGTGTTTTACTTAAGTGTTAGAATAGACTCTTCCCCTTAATCTTAGGGACCTTTTCCAAGACGTCATAATAACTATATCTGCTAGACACTACCTACTACCTACTACCTGCTCGATTTCTTTTTTTGTTGTTGTTGTTATTTTTTTTTTATTGGAGTATAGTTGCTTTACAATGTTGTTTTAGTTTCTGCTGTACAAATGAAGTGAATCAGCTATATGTATACCTATAGCCCCTCCTTCTTGGACCTCCCTCCCACCCCCCCATCCCACCCATCTAGGTCATCACAGAGCACCAAACTGAGCTCCCTGTATACCTGTTGGATTTTACTTCTGCCAAAATGTGATTCTGCGTGCATGTCCTCCAATCCATGCATAGAGTTCCAGATTTTGCTGATGTTAGTATTGAATGGGGATAAAACAAGAGCTCAATTACCCAATTCAAAGTGAAGTGTAGAAAATTTATGAGAAATGGTTAAATGAAAATTACCAAACCAGAATGCTTTTCTTCATATTTTAATACAGTTAGCCCAATTGATGTTTGAAGTTTCATTACACAACCACAAACACCAGCTGCTTTCCTGTCAGGAACCAACCAAATATGCCAAGACAAGATTGGAATCTGAGATTTCCTATCACCATAGAATTATGTAATTGGAAAGGACCAAGGTCCATCTGGTCTATTCACCTGCACACTTGGATATCAATTCTGAAATCACTACACACAACTTGTTCTTAAAGTTTCCAAGGACAGAGGTGCTACAAAGTTGATACCATACTTGAGAGCAAGTAATTATTCTTAAAGTTAAAAAAAAATCACTCTCACGTAGCAATGGTCCCCTAATTCCTAAAATGTTCGCTGACTTTAGAATTGCTTCATCTTTTGTGGACATAAAATATATCTTCCCTGTCATCAGTCTTGAATACTTGGTGTCATCACTCTGATTTCTTCTGTTCTAGAGATTACAACTTTGACATTTTCTACCGTGAACTTTTCCCATGAGTTTTTATATAAATATCTTTTATGTTTCGCTAAAAGCCAACACTAATGTGGAGTAAATGCACCTGATGGAATAATGTACTCTGCTTCCCCATCTCATTCTGCCCAATAGCAAGGATCATGTCAAACTGGAATAGGTCTTGTTTTCCTCCAATTAACTTACAAAAAAATGACAGTAACTGTGAACATATGCTTTTTCCAGAGCTGATGCTATGATTCTTAAACTTGAAGAAATAAAAAATAATTATTCAGGCTAGCCTAGGGGATGAACCCGTCATAAACTCAGATTAAAGAGTACATTTGAAATATAGCAGCGATGTTTACCAAAGTCAGCTTATAAACAAGTGGCATTAGGCAGAAATTGCAACCTACACCCTTGAAGTCATTGAAAAATGAATGCCAATGGGAAATAGCCTATGAAGGTATTTGTCTTTTAACATGTAATACTAAAGACATCATTTTGCTATTGCAATTTTAGGGGGAAAAAGCCTAGAGACATTTCAGAAGGTCTTATTCCTTGAACTGCTACTTAGGGACAGCACTTGGGAGCTAAAATAAATCATCACCACAATAAACTAATTTTCTTGATTGAGCATCCACCCAGACTGCTGAGGCAAAAGTCAGTCACTTGTACTATTGCTATTGCCATCTGTTTCATTATTTCTCAAAGCAGGAATGATTGTTGATTAATGTGCCCTATGCAAATTCATCCACTTTACAAGTAGTGACCTACAATTACTCATGCAAAACTATCTGATGAAGCAATGAGGCAGTCGATCAATGCCAATAAAGCACCATTAACGATTTTGGCCAGCCTGATTTTATAGAACAGGTAATATTTTTTTCAGCCACTGGGGCTATATTAGTCAAGTAGAGCTACTCAGTTATAAAGTGTTGAATGATGATTTTTTAAAGACATTCTTCTGACTTTCCATACAGGATTCATGGTGCAAAGGGATGTATAGCCCCTTTAGAAATTAACCATGTGATTTGAAATTATTAAAGTTTTTCTGTTTTATGCTTCCATTAATTCCCTTAATTTTCCCTTAAAAATTTATAATTCTCTGTATTGTTACAACTGAATCACTTATAACTGAATCACTTTGCTGTACACCTGAAACTAATACAACATTGTAAACCAACTATACTACAACTAAAACAAAAAGAATGTGACCACCCCCAAAAAAGAAAAGGTTAGTGGTCCTAACCCAATAAAGTGAATTCTTTTTAATGCTCTTACACACTTTTTTCAGATTCAACCAATATTTACTGTGCAAAAAAAAAAAAAAAAAAATTTACTGTGCTTCCCGTTCTTCTGGCATCATGTTGGACGGACATTTCTACATATATTATCTAACAACAAAGATTCAAGATGGGTGTCATTTTTCCATATTTCACAAATGAAGAATCTGAGACTAGAAAGCATATATTCCAAAGCACATACATAATGAGTGGTACAGTCATGATTTAAAATGAGTAACAATTTTAAAAAATGAATTTTAAGAAAATAATAAAAGAACTTTTCTTACATCAGATAGTTAAGATCTAGACCTGAATCTCACAACATAAAGTAACATACTCTTTCCATTAAACCACCCTATACCTGTCAAACTGGTATAGTATTGAAATATTTAAAAGCAATCACACTTATTTAAACATACTTTTAAAGGTATAAAGAGGAGATAAAAGAATGAACATGAATAAAAGAGGAGGTGAACAGATCAATGAAGGTTTTTTTATTTTACTCTTACGTCTATTATTCAAATGGCACATGCAACTTAATCATTTGGCCACTATGTCTTAGATTGCTTTCTAAGAATTTACATAAATATTTCATTTATCCAATTAATTGGGTCCTTGCCTATCTGCTACTTGTTGACTTTGAAATAGAGGGAAAAACTGTCTATCTTGTGTGAGCAATAGCTCTATTTTAATCTGTTTTTTCTCACATTTTTTGTTTGAGTGTCATTTATTTTAAATGGTAATTATAGAATGATTAGACATGTCTTATTAACAAAGCTCCCCTCCCCCAAAATCACCCCTTTCTTGGAGCATTGTCTTGAAATGCAATATCGGGCAGAAATCTGAGGTTTCCACATGAAAGCACTGATTAAGTTGATGTTAATAGCAAACATGTGACTAATGTTTTGACAGTGAATTTTAAGTTAATTAATAATGATAGACCACTTCAAAACATTTCCTGGTATGAGACAAGACTTTTCTCTTTTCCTTTTTTAAACTACCTGTAGATATTTAGGAACTCTTTGAAGAGTTAATCAATTCAGCTTATTCTAACTGTTGTTTGAGATCTCTTTAAAGGTAAGACCTTTTAAATAAAAACAAACAAAACCATTTCTATAGCATACATATATGCTTTAATTTGAGATTGTCTTTTTTCTGCACTTTTTTTTCTTTTCAGTACATATTTTTCTCATGTGTTGCATAAATTTCCCCAAAGAATTTGTTGAGCTGTAAAACATTTATTAGATTCCAGTAATTGCCAATAAAATGCCATAAGAAATTACAGCTCTATTAAAGATTATTTTATTAGTCAGTCCCTTGTCAAATAAGTTATATAAGGTCATATCACAATATTTTAAACTTCTTGGACATTCACTCAATAAGATTTAAATGTAAATGAGAAAATGGAGATAAGCAAAGGCCATTTCTAGTTGTCTAAAAACCTAGGGCTGTGATTTGTCCCACCTTCAAGGTAAATGCTTCCCAAGATCACAAACCTGATGCTTTGATGAAAGAGTTGCAAATCCCAAATTAGATTCTATATCTCACATGGGAATATGCTTGTATAGAATATTTATATTGCATCTTCTGTGATTCGATAAAACAATCTTCCTATCTTTCTATTCCCTTGAGATATTCTTCAACACATAATGATTTCCATGAAATCATTTTCACCCATGGTGACATCATTCAGAGTTTTCTTTATTGAAATTAAGATAAAGAGATGATATTTTTCTCTCTGCCTCTTGAGGAAAAGGAATAAAATTGTAAGTGAGTGATGACACTTTTCTAATCTCTCACCTGTCTTACTGCGTTATCTCACTCCCTCTCTGTGCTCTTATGTACTATGACAACTGTGCATAAAATCAAGCTATAGACTTGTGTGTGTGTGTGTGTGTGTGTGTGTGTGTGTGTGTGTGTGTGTGTGTGTGTTGTTCTTACCACCCTTTCACAATATTGCTTTCCAAGGGATGGGTCATCGAAGCTTATAAATCAAATTACAAAGCCTGTGTTGTTATCCTGTGGCTTTATATACCCTATATAGAAAGGCATTTTAAACATTTTCTCAGTTCATCTCAAAAGAATGCTTATATTGACAGCTAATGGCCCACTAAAAAATTACTAATGATCACAAAACAATTAGAAAATTAAAAGATTTGTAAATATTATGAACATTAAAGAATTAATTTACTAATTATCCCAAGGAATTTATTAATACCTAAAGCTATAGGCTTACTTCCGTAATATATAAACTAAAAAGCAGCCCTTTATGGTTCCTGCTTCCCTCTGTTAAAATTGCTTTCACTAATTAATTTTTATTTAACCTTTCTAGGGAAAATGTATGGAGTATAGTGAATAAATCAATTTTTCTTAAGAATTTGTTTTCACAAATCAGTTTAATGCTTCATGGTTAGATAATTTTAGAGCTACAGGAAAACAAATCCTGACTAGTGGAGACTATGAGCCATAAGTTTTCAGGGTTTTTTAAATTATTATTAAACACAATCACTACCACCACTTCAACAAACCACGTTTCAATGTTGTGATGATCTTAAGACACTTGAATTGACCAATCATTTATTCATCCATTCAGTAAATATTTGTTTTCCATCTGCCATGAGTCAGGGACTTAACTAGGCATGGGGCCATTGCAGTAAATAAAACAGATGTCCCTGCCCTCTTAGAGTTTAATTTATATTCTACTGGGTGAGATGAATATTAAACAAATAAATATTAACCATGTCATTAATAATGTGTTATGAAGACAACTAAAATAAGGGGATTGAAAATGAGAAGGGTATTGTTTTGTAGTTAGGAAGAATTTTCTTAGGGATTGATATTTGAACTGAGTCTTGAAGGAAAAGATTGAGTCCAGTGTTCATTTGGTAGGAAAAGAAGTGTTTCAGGCAAAGGGAAGAACAAATGCAGACTATGACTGATCTGGGAGCATACTGAACATGTTCCAAGAACCTCACGGTGTGGCTGGAACCCAGTGAATAGGAGAGAGAGATTGAAGAAGTGAAGTAAGAGAGGGGCCCTCGGTTTATATTGGTCAGGTTTTCATAGGATACATTTTATTTTGGGTGAAATGGGAAACTGTTGGAGAGTTTTGAGCAGTAAAGTCACACTATCTGATATTTTTAGAGATATTCAAACTGCTGTTGGAGAGGAGACTGAAGGAGGATATATGTGGAAATAAGGAGGTGCAATGACTGTGGTCTGGGTGGCCTAGGTGTGAAGTGCTAGTGGCTTATACCAGATTGGTAGCAGAGAAGGGTGAGATGCATGAATTTGGAATATAGGATATTTTGAATGTGGAGCAAACAGGATTATACTGATGGATTGACTGGATTTGAGATGTAAAAGAAAAGAATCAGTGATGAGTCTATATTGGACCTGACCAACTGGATGGATGATGGTGCCAATTGAGGAGACAGGACTACTGAAAGAAAAACAGGCTGTGAGTTACAGAGAATCAGGAGTCCTTTTTCAGACATACTAATTTTGAGGTGCCTATTCAAGTGTACACATCAAATAGGCAGGTAGATATTTACTTTTGAACTTTCTGGAAAAGTTTGGCACTGATGATTTTTTCACTAATGTACCCTTTTATTTTTATTTTTTTCTGGCTGTATTGAGATATAATTGAAATATAACAGTGTATAAGTTTAAGGTGTACGATGTGGTGATTTGATACACATAATATTAAAAATATTGGGTTGGCCAAAATGTTCGTTCGGTTTTAAGTAAAAGTAAAAGGTCTTTCATTTTCACCAAGAACATTTTTGAACAACGTATTCACTAATGGAACAAACTTTTTGGCCAACCTGATATTTACCGCAATAAGGTTAGTTAACACAAACTGCACCTCACATAATTACCATTTTGTTGTTATTTTTATGGAGAGAATATTAAAGCTCTACTCTCATAGCAATTTTCAAGTATACAGTACAGTATTGTTAACTACAGTCATCATGCTATACCTTAGATCCCCAGAACGTATTCATCTTATAACTGAAAGTTTGTACACTCTGACCAATATGACAAGTTTGTACACTCTGACCAATATGACCACTCTGACTCTCTCCCATTTCCTCTACTCCTTAGCCCTTGCAAACACCATTCTACCCTCTGTTTCTGAATTCAATGTTCTTGTACTCCACATATTCGTGAGATCATACAATGTTTGTATTTCTCTGACTTATTTCATTTAGCATAATGCCCCCCAGGTCCATCCATGTTGTTGCAAATGGCATGGTTTCCTATTTTTAATGGATATATATATATATATATATATGTCACATTCTTTTTATCTATATCCAATGGACATTTAAGTTGTTTCCAGGTCTTGGCTATTGTTAATGTTGCAATTAACTTGACAGTGCAGATATCTCTGTGAGAGAGTGATTTCATTTCCTTTGAATATATACCTAGAACTGGGGTTGCTGGATCATATGGTAGTTCTATTTTTAACTTTTTGAGGAAACTTCATACTGTTTTTGATAGAGGCTATACTAATTTTCATCTCCACCAACAGTGCACCACGATTCTCTTTTCTTCACATCCATGCCAGCTTTTATCTCTTGTCGTTTTGATGACAGTCATTCTAACAGGTGTGAGGTGATATCTCACTGGGGTTTTGATATGTATTTCTCTGATAATTAGTGATACTGACCATTTCATGTACTTGTTGGTCATTCGTATTTCCTTTCTGGAAAAAAAAAATGTCTGTCCACGTCCTCTGCCCATTTTTTAATGTCAGATTGTTTTTTTGCTATAGAGTTGTATGAGTTCCTTATATATTTTGGATATTAACCCCTTATCAGATTGATGGTTCGCAAACATTTTCTTCCATTCCACAGGTGTTTTTTCATTCTGCCGATTGTTTCTTTTGCTGTACAGAAGCTTTTTAGTTTGATGTAGTGCCACTTGTTGATTTCTGCTTTTGTTAATTGTGCTTTTGGTGTCAAATCCAAAAAATTACCGAGAACAATTTCAAGGAGTTTTTTCTTTGTTTTCTTTCTGGAGTATTGCGATAGCAGGTCTTACATTTACGTCTTTAATGCAGTTCAAGATAATTTTTCTTCAAGATAGGGGGCCACATTTATTCTTTTGCATGGAATATGTAGTTTTCCCAGCACCACTTATTAAAGAGGCTATTCTTTTCCCACTGAGTATTCTTGACTCCGTTGTCAAATATTAGTTGACCATATACATGTGGGTTTATTTCTGGGCTCTTGATTTTATTCCATCAGTGTATGTATCTGTTTTGTGTCATCCCATCCTTGAGATTTAAATTTAGCTGTCATTAGCATATAGCTGATATTTAAATCATTAGCCTGAAAACTAGTCTACGGTGTTATTTCAAATTACTGAAAACAGAGACAAGAGGTATTAGAATAACCCTTATTTATTGAACAGAATTATGTAGTGTTTTCATGAAATGGTAAAATATATATATATATATTTTTTCCTAGTTGAATACGTGTCCTAATCACAATATTAAATAATGATATTAAGTATTTGCTATGTGCCAATGTTCTAAGATATATATGTATATCTTAGGATATAGTATTATAATATGCTATATATTATATATATTATTAAAATACACTTTTTAAATCCTCACACCAAACCTGTGAGATAACCAGTATTATTCACATTCCACTGTAGATAAGGAAAACTTAATTCAGAGATAGGTAAATTAACTCACTCAAATTAATACAGCTGTTATGTGCTCAGTCAGAATGTGAAGCCAAGGTGTCCAGCTGCAGAGGTGACATTCTTATTCACTTTGTTGTACTGCTTTTCTAATATTAAATAAGAAAAGAAGTCAATATATTGGAGTCTGTTTATGTATACAGTTATAATATTTTAAATCTATGAAATAATAAATTAGTTTTATTAATCTAAACTTACATTGACTCAAATAAATAATTTTATATAGAGGTTTATGAGAATATTTAACTTAATATAGCACTTCATAAAAACAATCTAGTAGATTTAGAATTTGCAAAGGTAGAAAAATAATATGCTGTTAGCCTTATTGAGATCTTATATTTATGTGATGAGCTGTCACTATTATTTCGTAGTCAGGAGTGACTATATGTTTAAGAAAATAAAGCCATTTTAACAATATTCCTGCTAAAAATGTGTTTGTCCCACCATTTTACTCCCTCTCCTTGCCTTTCATAGTGCCACCTTTCAGGGGTGGTGGTTCTCAGCTTCTAAGTCCAGGTCAGGGCTGTTCTCTTGGGTAGATATGGCTTTTCCATAGATCACCCTTCGGAGACAGAGGTGTGAGGAAGCAGGAATTTTCTTTTCATCTACCTTGAAAATAGCTTCTGAAAACATCCTTAAGCCTCTAGTTTATGAAAAGTTAGTATTTTCTATGAAAGTTGTAGGCGGGTCAAACAGAAATTTCCTGTCCCTAGGAACATGACTCTTTTTTTTTTTCCTTCCCTGGGAGTGACTATTTTCTCCTGAGGCACTGAAATATGCCCCTCGAGGGCAGAGTCCATGTTCCATACTGTTTTGCATTCTAGACATGATACTCATGGGAAGAATATATGGATATTCAACATACCTTTTGACTTTAATATTACACAGAATTAAGTTCTGCTCTCTCTCACCTGCATTTTCTTACTTTTACTTAGATTTGTATTCGTAGATTGTTAAAAGTTCCTTCCTATTGTCATTATAATTGTAGTAACCTAAATATTCAAATCATATTATTATTTCTAAATTATTTCCTGAACCTACCACTATTGAAGTTAAAGGTCATCTCACCAATGACTTCAAGTGTACTCATCGACAAAGCAGAGGATGCTTCAGTTATTGCCTCTGCAATGAGATCCTCAGGATCATATGAAAATGAGTGCTTTGAAGAGGCACTATTCCAAATAGTCTTTAAAAACAGGCAGATATGTTGTAAGGTAGTCAGTAAAGTACTTCCACGTTTAAGTAAGAAGAACTTATGAAAAGGCATTAACACAGTAGATATAGGTATCCATTATTTCTCACATGAAACAATAGTGTATGCAAGCCAAAATGGTCTGGCAATAAAATCAAAATTACTATTTTTTAATCTGGCCTCTTTAAATTTATTTCAATCCTATTTTCCTTATTAATACAAATCTTCTTAGCTGTGCACCTTCCACAGACCCTCAGTTTATGTAGTTTTTTTATTGACCTAGGTTACTACTCATGCAGTAAAAATCAATTGACTGTATTGTTAATTTTTCTCTTCCCTTTTATTTTTGTTATCTAGATGTAATTGACATGTAACATTATACATATTAGTTTCCGATGTACAGCATAATGATTTGATATTTGTATAAATTGTGAAACGACCACCACAATAAGTCTAGTTAACATCAATCACAATACATAGTTACAAAAATTTTTTTCTTGTTATGAAAACTTCTAAGATTTACTCTCTTAGCAAATTCAAATATCCAGTACAGCATTACCAACTATAGTCACTGTGCTGCACATTTTACCCCCATGATTTATTTATTTTATAGCTGGAAGTTTGTACTTTTTATCCCCTTCACCCTATAATAGTAATTAAAATTATTATTTTAATCAGAACCTCCTGATCCATTTTCCTACGTTTTCAGAAAGAGTCATAGATGATTAGGAAGAATGAATAGAAGAACAAATTTGCGAAGAAAGGAGAAGAGTGAAATATAGACAAGGAAATGTGGATGGTGATAACCAAAATTCAATTCTATTTAACAAATAATTTGGGTATCAGTTGTGTTCAGAACAGTGAACTAAATGTTAGAAAGAGATATAAAAATGAATGGAAATAAGTCCTGCCCTCAAGAAGCCACAACAATGACCAACTTATAAATAATTCAAAATAAAAAAAAAAACATTGATCATAATTTAGGTAAAATATTTAAGCAATAAGTATGTAATGAGAGAAGGATCCAAATAATCCTATTTCCTATCT
Source organism: Orcinus orca (assembly GCF_937001465.1). Taxonomy (NCBI): domain Eukaryota; kingdom Metazoa; phylum Chordata; class Mammalia; order Artiodactyla; family Delphinidae; genus Orcinus; species Orcinus orca. Next base: position 49,619,650 of record NC_064571.1, read on the forward strand.
AATTCCCTATGCCTCTAAGTTGTACAGAAGAGAATGGGATTAATTCTCCTTGGGAGAGTCAGGAGGGCTCTATGATACAGAATTTATGCAAGAATTTCAATATTAGAGGACCTAAGAAAATCCTTATATTATTTTCTAACATTTCATTATGAAAATATTCAAACATATAGAAAAGTTGAAAGAATTGTGCAGTGAACATATATGTATCCATCCATCTATCCCTCTATCATCCATCAGTCCATTTTATTATTCCTTGATACTATTGAAAGTAAGTTGCATGTACTTCACCACTAAGTGTTCAATATTTATATCAATAACTAGAATTCAATATTTGCTTACTTTTTTCATGTAAAATTACCAATAATGAAATGTACAAATTCTAAGTATATCATCTGATGAGTTTTGACAAGTGCATACGCTGGTTTAACAAAGATACCTATCAAGATACAGAACATAGTCCTCAGCCTAGAAAAATCCCTGAGGCTCTTTCTCTTCTTAACTTCACTATTCTGGTGTGTGTGCAGTGATACCTCATTGTGGCTTTAGTTTGCATTTCCCCAATGACAAATGATGTTGAGTACCTTTTCACTGCTTATGGCCCATTTGTATACCTTCCCTTGTGGAATATCTGTTTATTTCATACTCTATTAAAGTAATATCTGTTCAATAAAACTTAGGACCTGAAGAAATACCCAAGCCATCTGAGGGCAATAATTATTTTATAGTACTTGTCACTAATAAGAGTTTCATAAAAATTGTGGTATAAAAATTAATAGGATGTTTTCCCTATTGAAATATGATAAAGTGGTTACTGACATATTTATCTGAATGACTTTCTCAAAAACTGAATTACTCAATTTATCTCTTCTTGTAGGTTAAAATTCCTTCTCTGGGTTGAAGGTGGCTAGAAATTTAATGGGTTTTAGAGTTAGGCCTGCGTTCCAGGATTCTAATTCTGTCTCAGAGACTTACTATGTAAGGAATTCCCTTAGAAATATGGGGATAATAATACTTTTTGACACAGAGTACATTTCAGGATTAAAATTTAATAATACATTTTAGAAATCTTAACACAGTGGCTAACACATTGCATTCACCTATTACATGTTGATTTTTATTTGTCACATAATCAAATGTTACCTAAAAGTATTGATATATTAGCCACTGAAATTTCCACCAAAATTTTAATAATCTAGCACAAATGTTCACAGAATATCCTGGTTTGTGTTCTGTTGAGTCTCTCAGGACAGGTGTTATCAATTTAATTTGCCACCTCAAATCCAGTGCCCAGCAAAGTGTCTGGTAGAGAGTAAGAAAATTTAAAAATTTTGCAAAGTACAAAATAAATAAGAATGCAGACATTTCTCCAAACTTTAACCAGATTCTCAAAATTCATGGTATCTCCCTTTCTTTCCAGATATGCATTCATTGAACAAGCATTTATTGAGCACTAACTGTGTATCATGCACTGCTGTAGCAACTTAAAGAAGATGGAATAGGTCCTTACTCTCATACATTTTACATTAATGGATCAAGAGAAGAAATAAACAAGTTAGCTAATTAATTTGAAAAAATAGCAGGTAGTGACAAATGCTGTAAAGAAAATAAAGTGAGAGCTCTGTTAGGGAGTGGTTATGTGTATTAACTTTCCTTCTTTATGGTTTTGTGCAAAGTAAAAGTAACATCCCAACTCTTTGCCACTTAAATATTAGAAAATGTATTACTTTTAGCCAAGAAAAATAAAGCAGGTATTCTGCATGATACTCCTTGAAGGCCTAGCTGATGGTTTGGTAGACAATCCGGGTCTGTAAGAGCACAAACGCTTTTGTCTATTCAGGGAAATAACTATGGATCTGGCAACTGGTGCTCAGAATACAGCTAAAAAAGGGACATCAAGGAAAGCTGATCTGCTGATGGTGAAACATCAATATTTTCTCCCTGAGCAAGATTCCAGTCTCTTTCTTTCTTTGTAGTCATTTCAGAGATTTTGCAGGTTAGGAAGGTTGACACTCAAAGTGGCTTCTGGTCAGTGACTCCAAGTATAGGTTACAGTTGTCCCTCTAATCATTAGTGAGTAAAGCTCTTGACTGAACATCAGCACAAAGGAAAAATCTAGGATTGCCTGCCTCACTGAAATGCTGGTCATCGTTTTGTTTGTAATAATTGGGGATACAGAGGAATTGTGTTTTTGTAATGAAGTAGTAATTAAGCAGTTATGGGTGCACTGCAGTCAGACTTGCCGGTGTTTGAATTCTGGTGTTGAAACTCACTAGCTGTGTGACCATGGATCAGTTACTTGTCTTACATCAAATTCCCTGGGAAACAGATTCTAAGACAGTTTTGCATACCCGAGATGTATTGTGTTGTGCTCTCAGGAACAACTGCTGCTAGCAGTGAGAGAAATAGAATTGAGCGGAGAGGTTGAACTGGGATGCACTTGAAACAGAGGCTCTAGCCACTGATGTCATGGGCGCTCTAAGAGCTAGGAAGGCTCTTCAGCAAATCTAAGAGCTACGCAGTTGTCTGTATTGGTGGAGCAGCTGAAGTCATCCACCCGGGGTTCCGGCAATTGTTTAGAACTTAGTCTAACAAAAGGCATTTTGGAGAATGAGTATTTCATCACTGACATTGTTTAGAATTGCAGGTGCATGGTGATAATAAGACCAAATTGATTTTTAGCAACTTTTTTAAAAATTTATTTTTCTCTACGGACAGTGCATCCCTTTATTGCATGCAGCTGGGGTGGACTATTTCTACCACCCTGCCCTTGGAACACCACGTCAAAACTCTTGGATTCATTGGGAGTAGTTGATAAAACTGAGGCACTGAGGAGTTAAGTAGCTTGCTTAGATTCCATAGCTAATCAGTTGTGGTGCTGGCATTTGAATAAGCATGACTTACATGTAAAGCCTATGAGCTCAAGCTATACTTTCTCAACCCTTGCAGAGGTACCATGAGGGTTTAAAGCAACAGCTACATATAAATAACCTGAAATTTTATGATAACAGTTCTTATATATTTTGGTCTCATGATTCCTTTACACTCTTAAAAATTATTGAGTACTTCAATGAGCTTTTACTCTCACAGGTAAATATCTATCAACATTTACTGTGATTGAAAATGAAAAAACAATTCAAATATTTATTTATAAATTCATTTAAAATAACATTAGTAATTACATATTTTATAAAATGGGTATATTTTCAAAACAAAAAAATCTAGTGGAAAGAGTAGCTTAATATCTGTCTTAATAGAAAAATAAATTCTCATTTCTGCTTCTGCACTCAATCTGTTAAAATGTATTATTTTGGTTGAAGTAAATTAAAAACATATACATATATGTATATATACATACTTTACATGCATTTGCATACATATATATATATACACATACTATGTATAATATATACATGCTCACACACACATATCTAAAATAACGACTTTGGGCTTCCCTGGTGGCACAGTGGTTAAGAATCCGCCTGCCAATGCAGGGGACACGGGTTCAAGCCCTGGTCCGGGAAGATGCCACATGCTGCGGAGAAACTAAGCCCACGTGCCACAGCTACTGAGCCTGCTCTCTAGAGCCCGTGAGCCACAACTACTGAACCCGCATGCCACAACTCCTGAAGCCCACGCGCCTAGAGCCCGTCCTCCACAGCAAGAGAAGCCACTGCAATGAGAAGCCTGAGCACCTCAATGAAGAGTAGGCCCTGCTCGCCACAGCTAGAGAAAGCCTGCGCACAGCAACAAAGACCCAATGCAGCCAAAAATAAATAAATAAAACAAATAAATTTATAAAATAAAATAACGACTTTCCCCAAATATTAATTTGTATATTCTATGATATGGTATTACTATTACGAAAAGGAGTTTGTGAATTTTCAGCTTGTCTCTTTGTACATAAGACCAATAGTAAAGTGAAAACATCCCTGGACAAGCATTCAAAAGACTTGTGTTCCATGCATCTTCACCATATATTTAGCTGTCCTTAGTAAGTAATTTCAGTTCTCTCACTCTTTGTTGACTCACCTAAAAACTTGGGATAATAATTCTAGCCCCAATGATCCTACAGTTATTGTGAGCATTAAATGCAAATGTGAGTATAAAATATATTTTTAAATTATTATGCAGAGTTATTGTGACTACACTGTGCTCATTATAGTTATTATTAGAAATGGCACCTTCTAAAAATATAGGCATCATTAATAATATCATCCTATTTAGAATTCCTGAAAATAAGCAATGAAGAGCAAGCCTCTTAACTGAGCACTTATTTTCCCTTCCACATTTTTATCTTCTTTTGTATTCTTGGGTTAATTAAGTCTCATCTCCTCATCTTTTCAGTAACTCAAGGCTAAGTCCCATCTTCAAATTCACCCCTCCACTCTTACCACCTATTCATCTGCAGTCTTATTGTTTAACATGTTCACCTTTTGTTCATTACTTTGGCTATATGGAATCTTCAATCAAATCCTCAATAGCTCTTGCCTAGACCATTTCAATTGTCTCCTAGATGATAGGTCTTCCTGCATTTGTGTTTCAGTGTCTCCAACCAGTATTCACGTAGCCCAAGATTATATTACTAAACCCAAGCAGGAGCAGTTCACTTTTCTAGTTTAAAAAATTTGAATGTTTTCCCACTGCCTACAGTATAATACCTAAACTCCTTGCAGGAGAGTCATAATCCTGTATGAACTTGCTTCAGCCTATCATTAAATGCTCATCTCCCCATACATCTTGATTCCTAGCTCCAAAAGACTATTTGGCATTTTAAGGATATATCATTCATTTTTTAACACCTTTATCATTTTGCTCATCTCTAAAATGCCCTTCACCCAGTTCTCCACCACTCTCCCAAAAAGGTCTCTGATTATCACTGTCATTCTCATCCAAACTCAGTGCAAATATCCAAATATTCATAATCTCTGATTCTCCAGGCAAAATTAATTGCTCCCTACTGTGCTGTCCCAGAGCAATTTGTTTCCATCTTTGTTATTTAACATACACATACTTATCAGCAATCTACTAAATGCACACATACATACTTCTCAACAATCTACCAAATATTAGGTTATGTGTAGGATTTTAAGTGATTGTATATGAAATCTATGCTCAAATATCTCATGAAATGACATTATTTTGTTTTATCTTGTGTTTTCAGTTTAGATTATAAGCAATGTGACAGCATAGATTGAGACTCAGTTATCTTTATTTCCCCTGAAGTATGTAACACAATGCCTTACACAGATATCAGTGATTCCAAATAAATGTTGATTTTGTTTGAATTTATAAAGACTCAGGCCGGGGCAGAGGAATTGCACAAAACCACTATGCCTTTTGGTGGCTCCTTTTGACAAGAAAATCTTGTCATAAAGATCTATATACTTTCTGACAAGGCTTCCCAATATCCTATTACTCTTTCTTTTGCTTTCTTTGAAAGAAGATTCAGTATACAACTTTCTTTTCTGTACTTTTCTTCTATTTCAAAGGAAAAAAAAAAATCTCTGAAATGTGATAATGTGATTATAAAAATAGGATGCTTTTGCTTGAGTTCTATTGTTCCTGTTTTCACTCCATTGACAACTAAAATTTCTAACCTAAGAACTATGCATATAGCTGTACATCCAACTACCTTGTTAAAATATTAACAAGGTTTAATATATTTATATATATATATGAGATTTGCGAGGGCATGATTTTAACCATTAAGTATGCTGTTTAAAGAATTTCAAATGAGTTTGTCTGAAAAACTGGTTAGTCAGTCAAGAATTATATTAAGTTGTGATTTAAATGAATGAAGTATTTTATATTTCAACATAATAAAAAGTTCGAAGAATAGTTAGGAACAGGCATGGTGGCTTTATGATGCCATCAATAACAAGGCAGTTTCTGCTCCACCATTTAGCCTATGGTTATCACTTCCCACTGTGAGATGGCTATTCTACCTCCAGGTATCATGTCTGTATTCAAATCAGGAAAGGGGAAAATGTCATAAAGTTAGAAGGCATATGCCAACCGAGTTAGTCCCTCTTGAAGGACACCCAACAATGCCAAGTTATATAGCTCATTAGATCTGTGTCTCAATGGCCATCTTTATCTAGAAGGGAAGCAAGGAAAATAATTTTTTTGTGGCAGCAGTGATGGGCTTTACCTTAAATTTTTTTATGATAGAGGGGACAAGCCAGTTGTTAGCATGGGTTTTGTGAGCCAAACCAAAGTATTGCTAAGTAGTTGGAGTAATAATCTTTCAAAAACTGTGCTTGTTCTGTTTTTCAGTGAAAATGACAGTGTTACCAAAAATCAGTTAATTGATAAGAGTAGTTCTTTTATTAGTCATAAAATCCTTTGGGTTTCCTGAAAGAAAGATGTGTATTTTAAAAATATAGGTAGCCAAATATGCATATTATATAATTAACACACACCTCAAAATTTGTGATATAGTCTCAAACACAGTAATTAAAATTTGAATTTATAGCTATATTTATTTATGTTTTTCGTAAGTACCTTTGGTTGAGAAAATTTTATACTTGATTTGGAAGATGAGCAACTGAAAGCCACATATTTTCAACATCAGTAACTATAGCCAGCTGCTTTGGTTTATATCCTGATCCTAATGTCATTAGCAATCTACTAAAAGCAGTTTAATATTGTTAAAATCATTAATCATTCAGTATTTTATGGAAGTAATCTTAATTGCAGATTTGGTCATTATAAACCTCAGAAAAGTAAGGAAAAAATTCACTCCAAGCCTCTAAGCACAGGAAGTGTCAGATATAATTTTTTTTTTTCCCAGTAAATACTGAAAATTTTAAGTGAAAAGCAGTATAGTGCAATGAAGAAAGAATACTCTATACCAAAGAAAGATCAATTGATTGATAACTACCTATTATTTACCCACTTGTTCATTAAACAGAATAAATAAAATAGATAAAAAGAAGTATTTACAATTTTGTTTGAGACATTCAATAAGACATACAAAGCAATAGAGAACACAATCATCTTTATATTCAAATGGTAAATTTAGATCACAGAATTTTCCAACTGGAAAAGACTTTAGAGATAAACAAATCAATCCCCATGAATTAGTCAGGGCATTTAATGCTGGCTCCTATAGCAAATAACTGCAAAACACAGTGCCTGATAAAACACAGATTCATACCACTCTTGTCAAAGACCAAGGTGTTTAGAGGGCAGGAGGTGGGATTTGCTCTATGAAGTTATACAAGAATCTGGGCTCCTTTGATCTAGATGTTTATCCATTCCGTAAGGCCACAGAATTCCTGGTTGACTTCTTTGTCTCTAGCTGGTCAAATAATAAGTATAGAAGGGTTAGGCCTGGAAGGGGTATACGATACTCTACTTATATTCCATTGACCATATGTGGGGCCCCATCTAAGTATTTCTTCTGCCTAAAAACCTCTTGCATTCCCTCTTGGCCTGGTTAACTGAATCTCATCTTCAAGATCTCAGCTCAAGCTCCACTTTACTCAGGAAATCCTTCCCTGACAACTGTAAGAGAAGTATCTCTGTTTTAGACTTTCATAGCAAGGAATACATCTCTTTATTAGCACTGTCCCAGATAAAATTTTAGATTATCTGGTTAATGTCTGCATCCCTTACTTTATTCTAAGATAATGTGGATAGGGATTGTATCCATTTTTGTTTATCTCTATGGTCTAACATCATACCTGGCCTAGGGAAAGTGTTTAATAAGAACTTGTTGAGAGAATGAATGAATAAAAGCATGTATGAATGAATACATGAATAGATCCATGAAGTAAAATGTCTGTGGGTACATGTTTATCAAATGGTGAAACTGAAGCCCAGTAATACTCAGTTTCAGTGCATTAGCTCCATATTCTTTTATTGGGTTCTGTTTATAGATTAAAATTTATCTTCATGGCTTTATGCGCTTTAGGTATGATGCATCATTGAACCCATCTAGATACTAATTTACAGATTTTGAAAGAAAACTGTATGACCCCATTGGAATGGATGATTACATGTTTTAATATGTATATTATATTCATATTATTATATTATTAATATTATGTACAATATATACTATATAATTTATATAATAATAATAGATATATTATCACTATTGTATATATATCACTGTCATAGCAGAAAATTTTAAAAGCTATATGAATGCATAGAAATGGTCTGGTACCTTAACAATATGGCATTAAATTGGCATTGTAATTGTATTTGGCCAGAGCTGAAATGTAGATGATGAATCAGGCAATAACAGCAAGTAATTTCAGATACAGATTTAAAGGGAAAACTCACTTCCTGGGGGGAGATGGGGAATGGGATAATAGCAAATGTTGAACCAAAATCATTCTTAGGATTCAGACTTATATGGGTGTGCATGGTAAACAAGGTTAGGAGTCTGAATGAGGGTAAACAAATATCAAGAAAGGACTCAGGTATCCTAAGGAGTACATACATCACAAGAAAATATTCCATCCCAAAATAAGTCTCAGTCATAACAGGGCACAAGACAGTAACAATGCTGGTATAGGTTGGTGACTGTTACTTTTGCTTTTAACAGCTTTATTGAGGTATGATTGACATACAGTAAACTCGCCATATTTAAAGTATAATAGTTGGTAAGTTTTGACATGTATCCATGAAACCATAATCAAAATCAAAATAATGAACACATATATCAAACTCAAAAGTTTCTTTGTGCACTTTTGTTATTCCTCCCTCTCATCTCATAACCCCATCCTACAGTGGCAACAGGCGACCACTCATCTTCCTTCCATCACAGTACATCAGTTTGCATTTGTTAGAATGTTATATAAATAGAATTACCGAGTATATACTTTGTCCTTTTTTTAACAGGGTAGAGGAAGAATCTGGCTTGTTTTGCTCACAGTAATTGAGATTCATACATCTATCCATAATTTGTTCCTTTTTAATGGTTGGATAGCATTTTATAGTACAGATATATCAAAATATATTTATATATTTACTTGTTGATATATATATATATATACATCAGTATGTTGAGTTTGATTCCAGTTTGGGTCTATGGACATTTCTTTATAAGTCTTTGTATCTAAGAGTGGAATGGCTAGCCCGTATGGTATATGAAGTCCTTAAATCAGGTAATGTTTGTCCTCAAAATTTATGCTCATTTCCAAAGTTCTTTCGGACAATTAGGTCTTTTGAATATCCACATGAATATGTCCTAATTTCCATTTTGATTTCTTCTTTAAACCATGTTTTTTCTAAAAATGTGCCATTTAATTTTCATATATTTGAACTTTTTCCAGAAATCTTTCTATTATTGATTTACAATATAATTCCATTGTGCTCAGAAAACATACTTTGTATGACTTGAATTCTTGCATCATTTCAATTTAAATAGCACTTGTTTTATGGTCTTTTCATATTTTATAGAATATGGCCTACCTTGGTAAATGTTCTCGGAAATGAATGTATATTCTACTACTGTTAGGTGGCAGGATCTATACATATCAATTAGGTCAAGTTGGTTGACATCTACTTTTTTCCTTGCATATTTTCTGCCTACTTTTTCTGTTATCAAGAGAGGGGAGCTGAAATCTCCAACCATCAGAGTGGATTTATCTATTTCTCCTTACAGTTATATCAGTTTCACTTCATGTATTTTGAAACTCTAATAGTTGTGTGCATAAACATTCAGGATTTTAAGCCCTTCTGATAAATCCCCCCTTAATCATTATGATATGATCTTTTTGTTTCTGGTAATCATCCTTGCTCTGAAATTTAATTTGTCTTAAATTAATATAAACACTCCAACTTTCTTTTCATTAGTGTTGTACTTCCATTTTATTTTTTTGCTTTTAACTGATTTTTGTGTTTATATTTAAAATGTGTTTATTATAGGTAGCATATAGTTGGATGTTGCTATTTAACCCTGCCTGATAATTTCTGCCTTTTACATGGGGTGTTTAGACCATTTATATCTAATATGATTATTAATATGGTTAGATTTAAATATACCACCTATTTTGTTTCTAATTGTTCTGTTTTTGTTCTATTTTTCATCTTTCTGCCTTATTTACCTCAATTGCACATTTTTTTATTATTTATTTCAGATTTATTGAGGTATAGTTGACATACAAAATTGTAAGATATTTAAAGTGTACATCATGGTGATTTGATATACATACATCTTGTAAAAGGATCTCCCCTGTCTAGTTAATTAACATGTCTGTCACCTCACAGCATATTTAGCTTTTTTGGGGAGGAGAGGGGGACATTTAAGGTCTACTCTCAGAAAATTTCGATTATACAATACAGTATTATCAACTATAGCCACCATGTTTTATATTAGATTTTTCAGGCCTAATTAATTTTTTTTAGGCTTTATTAATCTTGTAGCTGAAAGTTTTATAAACTTTTACCAACATATCCTAATTTTTATCTCCCTTGTTGACTTATTGCTATATCTATGTGTTTCATTTTGCTGTGGTTGCTTTAGGGTTTATAGCATAGATCTTTAACTTATAACTGTCTACCTTCAAGTATTATTATACCACTACACATATATTATAAGAACCTTGAAACACTATACTTTCATTTCTTCCCTTTAGGACTTTGTGCTATTGTTGTCATACATTTTACTTCTACATATGTTATAAACCAAATACTACATTCTTAGTACTTTGCTTAAACAATCACATATCTTTGAAACACATTAAGTACTAAGAAAAAGGCTATATATTTACCAATTTTCAGTGTTCTTCACATTTTTGTGTAGATAGATATATATATATATATTTTTTTTTTTTTTTTTTTTTCGGTACGCGGGCCTCTCATCGTTGTGGCCTCTCCCGTTGCGGAGCACAGGCTCCGGATGCACAGGCTCAGCAGCCATGGCTCACCGGCCCAGCCGCTCTGCGGCATGTGGGATCTTCCCGGACCGGGACACGAACCCGTGTCCCCTGCATCGGCAGGCGGACTCTCAACCACTGCGCCACCAGGGAAGCCCCTAGAGTCATACTTCTATGTGGTATCATGCTCCTCCTGCCTAAAGAACTTCTTTTAACATTTTACGTAGTGCAAGTCTGCTGGTGATGAATTTTTTTCAGTTTTCAACCTTTGAAAATATCTGATTTTTACCTCCTTTTTAAAAGATATTTTGCTGGATATGTATTCTAGATTGACAGTCTTTTTTCTTTCAAGTTTAAAATTGTTGTTCTACTCTCTTCTCAATTTCATTTTTTCCAAAAATAAATTTGGTGTTATGCTTATCTTTGTTCCTCTTTGCATGTCTTTTTTTCTCAGCTGCTTTTAAGATTTTCTGTCACTGTTTTTGAGAAATTTGATTATGATGTATGTTAATGTAATTTTCTCCAAATATCTCAGGGTTCATTGAGCATCTTACATGTGTGGGTTTATTTTTTTCATCACATTGGGGAAGTTTGGGCCATTATTTCTTCAAATATTTTCTCTCCTCCCTGTCTCCGCCACCTTCTAGGTCACTAATTGCATGTATTAGGGCACTTGAATTCATCCCATAGCTCATCTAAAAGTGAGGGACACAGAAGGGGATCTATACCCATTAGGGTAGAATAAAAAATAAGCCATACAGTTTTGGAGCTACAGAAAATTTAAGTAGTGGCCAAAAAGTACACAGAAGTGGACACCTTAATCATTACAGATAAGATACTGCTTGTGGGCTCCCAAAGCTATTAAGAGAGAAGGGAATCTGAAAAGGAGGCTGAGAACCTGAAGCTATTCATTGAAAAGTGCTATTGAGGTACTGAAATTCACATCTCTTTATTAAAGTGAGCTAGTTTGTATCCAAAGAATGGCAAGAGCTATAACATAATATGCTTTTTAAAAAGAGCAGAGATTTTACTACCTAAGAGTACCAAATATCCTTTTCTAATTTGATATAGTATTTAACAAGTGTCTTAAATTCAACAAGTAGCATTTCCCTCCTTAACTAACCAATATTTGTAACATTGTTTAATATTATATAATATTGTAAATTCCTGACCAGTATAAATTCCCATGTCTTGAATTTCTTTTCCAAATGCACTTGCGTGTGTGTGTGTGTGTGTATGTATGTATGTGTGTGTGTTCCTATAGGAAACTGCCCCATCCAGTGTGTCCCTAATTAGTGCCTTTGGCTGCATGACTAAATGTAAATGTACAAAACTGAGTTTATTCAAAGAGTTATATTATTAACACATTCCTTAGGAATAAATCAGAATTCAAAATTACATAGGGAATTCCCTGGCAGTCCAGTGGTTAAGACTTTGCCTTCCAATGCAGGGGGCACGGGTTCAATCCCTCACATGCCTCGCAGCCAAAAACCAAGACATAAAACAGAAGCGATATTGTAACAAATTCAATAAAGACTTTAAAAATGGTCCACATCAAAAACAAAAAAAAAAAAAATTATAAACAGTTTGAGCTTAATTGTGGAAAAACATATATCCAAGGTCCAATGCATAGAGAAAAAAAGACATTTAGTTTAGTGGAAGGGTTTATGGAGAAGGCAATATTCTTTTCCCCTTGACCAAAGAGTCTCTCAGCTCCCTGATGGTGACTGCGATTACTCATCTAAAGGCCTGATTTTTAATCATGTATGCAAAAATAATTATACCTGATAATCTTTAAAATTTGAGCTTTTAGAAAATTCAAAATATCATATGGGCTGGTAGCTCTTCTGCAGAGAAACTGGAGTATAATAAAAAAAAAAATTAACTTCCAATCTGAAAGCATGCAAACGTTTATGATGAAACTGTTGCTTTTCACCAAAGTGGAATTCTAAGAATATCATGACACAAGCATACATTTTGGGATCAGAATTTCTGCGAAGGCTTTTTTCCAACTTTGCTACTTATTTTTTGTAGTTTGACTCCTTCTTCACACTCACCCAGGAAAGGGAATTCTTCCACAGATGTGCCACAAAAGTATTACAGAATTCATATTTCTTAGGACTAAACAGCTCTATGTTTTCAGTTAGGAAAGACATTAACAAGATAAGCTAAATACTCTGATTAGCAGACAGTAGATACAAAAAGAATAAAGAGATATTCCCCAGATATCAAAGCAATTGTGTAGGTTCACAATTCTTTTAAAAAAGGAAGGATATTGGAGGACTGAAATCATACACCAAACCCCTGATTTTCCAACCTAATCTAGTAACTCAGGGAGTTGAACATTAAACAAAAATGTCCTTGTGAACAAAAAATTATGTTGAACCAATCTGATTTATTTTCATGACAAAATGATGGTCTTTGTTTGAAGGCAAAATCAGGCAATGCCATATATCCTAATTTACGTAAGATGTGTGTCTTTTCCTCATATGACATGATTGTTTATGACCAGATTGGAATATATATTATCTTGACATGAATGAACAACTGAAGATTAAATACCAACAATAATCATCAGAGACTGTGTACAAGCTTAGCTGGACAGAGGTTGTACTGGGCTCTTATGAAGAGAGTTGATGTGACACAAGTTCATTTCCTCTTAGCCCCACTCTTACATTCATAAAGCAACCAGTTCCATGCAGACAGCTTTGAGCAGCTGTTACCTGACAAATATTTATTGAGCACTTAATATAACAAGTATATACTAGGTCCTACAGAGTCAGCAGTGGACAAAATGGATAAGATCTATGCTGTCACAAAGTTTTCAGTGAGGTTTGGGGTGGAACTATGTACATAAATCAATAGGAAACATCAGGTAATTTCATAAGTGCTATGAAGAAATTAAAATATCTTGATATGTGGAAAATAACAGGGCTACTTTGGTAGTAAGGGAAGGTCTGTTTTAAGTGGTGACATTTAAGCTGAGACATAAATGGCAAGAAGGAATTAGACTTTATGTAAAAGTGAGCAATAATAATAACCATAACAATAGTGATAGCTATCATTTATGAGACCCTTCATATGTGCTCTTTACTGTTCCAAGTGTTTTACACATAGATGTCCATATAAAATCCCCTGCAAAGTTGGGGCAAAAAGTGGGTAGCAGAGCCGGGATATGAACCAGAACCTTCCATTCTCAGAACCCATTCTCATACCCACTGTACTCTTTTGCCTCTCAAGGTCAAAGGGAAGAGAATACGAATGAAGAGCCCCCAAGGCAAGAAGGTTCTTAGTGTGAGAAAAAAACAAGGCTAGATCAGCTGAATTAACATGAGCAAGTTGGCAGATTGGTGAGGAGCTGAGGTCAGAAAAGTAGGCATGGATCTATCTATCCTGTAGGACCTTGTCTGCCAAGATAAGGCACATGGCTCTTATTGTGAGATCAGTGACATAGGGTAAGGAGGGTTGAACAGAGTGGGAAAATCTGCTTTAGAATTTATACTTATGGACATTTTAGTGAAAAGTGAAAATGTGTTGAAAACCTGTGGGACGACTTAAGGACTTTTAGTAATATGAAGACATTGGCCACCTAGTATCATCAACTCTGGAAACAGAAGAGAAAAACAGACCTTCACGGGAATATGGAATGCAGAGTTTCTTCTTCTTTTTGGATAAACAAGAATAAATGTCATTAATGACTTGATTTGATTGAATATCATGACAAGACATACGCTTGCCATTTTAGTTCCCCAAACTATTTTATTATAGAATCCTGATCCTATTTCCACCAGTGCCATTTAGGGTTGACTCTAAAGAAAGCTGTGAAAGTAAAGAAGTCCCTTCCCCTTTGCTTGACAAACCTCTTTGCCTTCTTTCTCTCGCTCATGATCTTCAAAATAGTTAGGAGTCCCTAAAAAGGGGCACAGAGACTTCCAGACCCTTTTTCTTTTTTCTTTCTGTCACATCTTTTCTGAACTTCAACCCCTGAGATCACTTTACCCAAGATTTTTCTCTTAGCTAATATTGTGCTAATTCATATATGTATGCAAATTAGTGATGTCCATATATTTTTGACTTGCATTTTAAAATGTATTTTCTGATTACAGTGCGTTATGCTAGGAAGGAAATATAATAAGAATTCTTAAGCTTCTTGTGCAAAATATGTTGAGGCAAACAAACAGCCCTCAAACTGTGTCATACATTTTTATTCCACAACAAAATTGTTTTTGAAGTCTCATTTGGAACCTATGGTTTAACCAGGTTAAATCTTTTGTTTTAATTGTATTAAACTTATTATTTGTAATTAAGTAATTAAATTTATTATGCCTCTTTCGACAAGATGATAGTATAAAACATACACCTATAACTACTAAATCTCACAACAGCAAGAGTGAGTGTTGGGTGCAGAAAAGTTCCAGGAAGATTACAGGTCTTTTTCAGCCCTGAGGAGGTACCAGGGAATCTCACTCATAGTGTTTTCTGATAGATCATTGAAATCCAATAATAAATTTATGCAAAGCCTGGAGAGAATGGGAGAAAAATTCAGGGGGTTTTCTCCGATATTCTGTAGTGTGGAGGCAACTTGCAAAGGTACAACTTCCATCTCTTAGATAAGCCTTACTAAGGTAAATGCATGGTTTAGAAAGAGTACTAGATAAGAATCTGGACTGTGGGGTTCTAATTATAGAATCTGAGGCAAATAATTCATTCTCTCTGAATTTCAACCTTTACTTATCTGAAAAATGAGGAGTGTTACATATAAATGTTTAGCAAAAGGTCACTTTAATTGAGGTAAACTCAAAGATCACTTTTAGATCAAAACATCTCTGTTCAAAAACCAGTGGTAGTATCCTGGTATGACCAAAACCGGGGCCACTTAACCTCTTGTAGCATCCTGCTTGGCTGGAAGTAGGTTGAAATGAATTTGATCTTTGTTTTGGCCTCATAAAACCCCATTTCATTTAGAACACTTTAAAATTAATACTCTAGATCCCCTTGGATACTTTAAAATCAAAGTTAATTGGAGAGAAAGGGATGGTGTTAGAAACTTCCTGAACTCCCTGCTGACCTTTAAGGTCTGGTGGGCATTAGGAGGGAAACATCCAGATTTCTTTGTATTAACATATAATCTGTACACTGCAGTTTTCTGAAATAGGCTAATTGTACATTCAGCTGAACACCTTCAGATGCAGTGGCCTCTGAGGTCTCAGTCAGTGGAAGCTGAAGTTTAGCTGATGCAAACAATCACGGATATGAAAAGTAATAATAATAATAGTAAAACCAACATAGGAGGAGTCCCTTATTAAATTGGGTGATGGCAGACATCTTCTTGGCTATTAAAACCAAAAGGAATGATTCCAAAAGGAATGATTAATCAATGCTTACAATTTCATTCATGTTAGCTGTTTTTTCCCAGGGTCAGGGCAGATGTGCTAATGTATATTTGCTTTATAGATTTCCTTATGAAAGAGTCTGTAAAATGTTGGATAATTCTGTTCAATTCTCACAACTGAGTTTCTCCCACCCAATGAGGTGACAGAGACTTCTACTGCCACAAGATAGATAGATATTAGCTATTCCAAATGACACGTCTGTTAAAATGATGCCTCCTGGGCCCCAGAAAAGAGCAGTCTAAAGTATTTAGCAGACATTACACTGAGGAGTTTATACTTTAGTTACAGTACTTGGGTCAGTTGTACAGAGTATATAGGTCAAAGGTACATCTTGAAAATTGCAATCCAAAGCACCAGCAAAGCTTTTTTCTTTCTTTCTTTTGAAGTTAACTCTAGCGTCATACAGGTTAATATATTACAACCATCTTATAACAATTTTTTAAAATAGTTCATTAGAATATGATTTACTAAGTGCCTGTGGTACAATTTATCAGCACAGAAAAGGTTAGTCTACACTGTGGATTCCTGAGCATACAGATGGTCATGTTAACCGGAACATTGTGAGGCTATAAAAATGGTAGGCATAATGTCATAAGAATAAGTAGAAAGTTCAGATGCCACAATCACTTTCTGATCACATACACTCTATTCATCTTATTAAAACTGAGTTGTTTCATTCCATAGAGCAATGCTCAGTTAATAGGATAAATAAAAATAATTTTTCAATGATATTTCTTAAAAATTCAAAGTCCTAGGTCTAACTTCCTAACATTCTAATTTTGGGTCTTTGATTGTAACTCAGGAAAAATTTTTTTAAGGAATACTTGGTAATTATAATGCAGGGGACCTAGTAATACACACTTAACCAGTACTACATTAAGATGCCTGTAATAAAAATAGCCACCACGTATTGAAGCCTAGTATAGGCTAAGCACTGTTTAAGGGCTTCATATATTACAATTAATACTCATAGCCAACCTACAAGGTATTATCTTCTCCATTTTATAGACAAGAAAACTAATAGTTTGAGTAACTTTCCACAGTCTCAAAGTTAGTAAATAACAAGGCTCCATAATTTCAATGTCCATTTTCTATTTCCAGTTAAGCCAGTTAGGAGAAAAGTGGACTTTACCATATTTATTATAATATCCCAATGCATTATTGATGTGCCACCTGATTTATCAAAGTTCTATAGTATCTTTTTGAACTATTTACAAGTCCATGCTTCATTGCATTTCACAAGTCTTGACCCCTGAAAATACCTTAGCAAAGACTTGCATCTTTCTAAGTGAAAAAGTAACTCTTCAATTGACTCAAGGATTTACAGTAAAATCAGGAGGGGAAAGTAACGCTTATTTACTTTTAATTATCTTTATAATTGTAATTATTTTTGAATAATCATTTCTCTAAACTTGGACAGAAATTAAAACTGGTATTTAGTTTTGCTAAAGTAAAACTGGTTTCATTTTACTAACTTCTTCAATTCAATTAGCAAATAGAGATCAGAGAGCTGAAAAACAAAAACAAAAGCATCATGGGAAAAACAGTGAAAAAATGGTTGAACAACTACTACCAAAACCTAATTTATTAAAGGTAGACCATAGCAAGAAGTAGAAATTTAATATTTTCCTACCAAATCGAGTATTTCAGCTATTGAACGTTGAGCAGAACAGGGAAGTAGAGTCAGCACCTGCTTCTCTGGAACAATTTAAATGAAGTCAGCCTGGAGGGAGAAGCACAGAGTCATGGATTTCTCCCATGCCTGTGTAGTCTTACATGTTTTGTCCACATCCTTGACACTGAACCAAACTGTGCTATGAAATTGTAAAGCTGTAAACAGTCTTGAGAGTTGAATCAGATAACTAGATGGACTTGAACTATAAATTCTACCCAGACTTGCTGACTGCTAAGGTTCCCCCAAACCAAAATCATATAATTCTAAGTAGAATCTACTATGAATAATATATACCATAGGCAATTAATTGAGAAGTTATGGGGCCACCGGCCATTTTTCAAAAGGAATTGTTCGTTCAGTTGGCCTAGATTAGCATAGTCAAGACAGTTATCAGCTATGGGTACAGTGCCATTTTAAGACTGCATATTTTGGAGAAAAATGAGTGTTAAATGAATATTATTTTTGCAAGTCAGATATACAGATGAGTTAAATATAAGTTAGTGTCAATTTAATTATGCTCAAAAGATTTATGAAAGAGAGGGCTTTTAAAAGGTACCAATATAATAAACAGAAGTACAAATAATTGGTTTAGGAATAACTAGATGGGAAGTTTCAAAGATATCAGAGTTATTTAGGGTATTACACTATTTTTGCAGTTTTATTAAGGAATGAGTGACTCCTTGATTTTCTGGTTCATAGTTTTTTCACTTGTGATTTATTTTTTAACCTATTTATTCATTGAATACTTAGTGGGCATTTATTATATGAACTTCACCAGGCACTAGAACACAACAAAATGTTCAATTGCAGTGCAAAGGACTGTGTTAGAATTAAGCACACAATGCCAGGAGATTATATACCAGAGCAACACCTAACCCAACCTAGCGATATCAAAAATGGCTTCCTGAAAAAGATTGTGTTTGTTGTGAGTTTGTAAGAGAGAACAGGGGTAAGTGAAAGAGGAGAAGAGAGGGAAGAAGGTGTCCTAAAACCATAGCAGTGTTCTGGAAGCCCTGAGAGTAAAAGAGGCTGGAGCTGTTTGGGAATCTGAAAAGTAATTAGACCCGGGTGAGAATGATCAGTGAAGAGGTTGGTAAGGATGAGACTGGAGAAGCAGACAGGGGCCAGAGGATTAAGGGCTTGTAGATCAAGCAGAAGACTAGGCATCTTCAGCTACAAGTAATGCAGAGGGCTCGACCTACAAAATTTGAAAGTGGTGTGGTACCCAGCACAAGGGACTAAACATTTAATTAAAGCTTTCTAATGCTAATGAGAGTTCTCAATTAGCGATATTAAGCAACATTCACAAGGACTTCAAAGGAAGCAAGCCACCTCCATTTAAGCAGCAGGTTTTGCTCCGTTTTTTTGTTTCCTTTTTTTTGCCCCAACCAAACCTAAGCTTCCTTGATTCTTCTTCCATCCCTTAAGTGACTTTAAAAAAATCACTTCATAGGGCTTCCCTGGTGGCGCAGTGGTTGAGAGTCTGCCTGCCGGTGCTGGGGACACGGGTTCGTGCCCCGGTCCGTGGAGGATCCCACGTGCCGCAAGGTGGCTGGGCCCGTGAGCCATGGCCGCTGAGCCTGCACGTCCAGAGCCTGTGCTCCGCAACGGGAGAGGCCACAGCAGTCAGAGACCCGCGTACCACAAAAAAAAAAAAAAAAAAATCACTTCATAAATAATTGAGGAGAATGGACCGGAATAATTCTAACAACTATTGTTTAGTGACACGTTCATTTACTTTAGTAAAAGTAATGTTTAATAAAGAAGATTACAATACTAAATATAGACAGTGAACCTAGAAATATGCAGTTAATAAGCTGTGTTAGGAATATGGATAACAGTGATAATTGAAGGGGTTCCTTAATTTAACACACAGCTAGTCTTGAGCCTGAGCTAGTCAGTCATTTCCCACCGATGGAAACAGCCTGAGCCAGAATGAGTGAGATTTCCTGTACCTTAACATGACGCACATCACTACACCTTCTAATAAAATAGCATTGCTATAATTTTTTTTTAATCTTTTTTTCTGCAAGTTACTGGTAAATTATTTTTTAAATGACTGTGGTCTTTATGTGAAGCCATGTTTTTATAAGCAATGTCTTTTCCTAGGCAATAAAATATAATAAGTGGGCACAGGTTTATGATTTTTTTCTTAAATATTTACATAATGCTGCTGGTTAATGTTTATTTTTCCTTCTAGATATATCTATTCCCATTAAATCACCACTAATGTCTGTTCCCTCTGGTGCATGACTATGGCCATAGGCCCATAGAATTTTCTTTTTTTTTTTTTAACATCTTTATTGGAGTATAATGGTTTTACAGTGTTGTGTTAGTTTCTGCTGTATAACAAAGTGAATCAGCTATATGTATACATATATCCCCATATCCCCTCCCTTTTGTGTCTCCCTCCCCCGCTCCCTATCCCACCCCTCTAGGTGGTCACAAAGCACCAAGCTGATCTCCTTGTGCTATGCTTCCCTCTAGCTATCTATTTTACATTTGGTAGTGTATATATGTCAATGCTACTCTCTCACTTTGTCCCAGCTTACCCTTCCCCCTCCCCATGACAAACGTATGGATAAAGAAGATGTGGCACGTATATACAATGGAATATTACTCAGCCATAAAAAGAAACAAAATTGAGTTATTTGTAGTGAGGTGGATGGACCTAGAGTCTGTCATACAGAGTGAAGTAAGTTAGAAAGAGAAAAACAAATACTGTATGCTAACACATATATATGGAATATAAAGACAAAAATGGTTCTGGTGAACATAGGGGCAGGACAGGAATAAAGACACAGACATAGAGAATGGACTTGAGGACATGGGGAGGCCCATAGAATTTAAAGAGAAAAATCTCTATGTGTTGAAAAGATATGTTAAGTATTTTAAGCAGGAATACCCACTACTTTACTTCCCCCTTTGCTCTCTCATCTTTCTTCCAAATCTTAAAAAGAATACTTTCTTTTTCTGGATTTTTGATCTATCAATCTCTTCAGGAATGCCCTAGATACTAGTCAAATATTTGTATTTGCAAACTAAATACCAGGAAGGTAATCCCCCATTTTTCTAACTGGTAGAATCTCCTATCCTAATGAAATTTTGTGGGGCACAGACTTTCTTTTCAGCTCTTATGGTTGTGTATACAGAACAAAAGTCCATTATGCAATTTTTTTTTCACTCATATTTCATTTTGCCTGTATTTATTTCACAGTCATAGGGTCACTTAGCTTCCCCATAAGCTATGTCAGAGAGTGGGTATTACTAATGATTACGAAGATATAGTTCTGGTTATCACAGAGTTTGTAATACAATGCCAGCTGGTCAAAATTGTCCACAAATTAAGTTTGTGATATACATGTGAGGAAGTGTTTGTTTATAACCCTGGACAGGAGAAAAACATGTCCCGTAAGACTCTCTCTGTGCTTTGACCCTTGACCATTTGGGTCTGCAGATGAGCTCTCAGCAATTCTGGCCTTCACTCAGGAACTCAAACATGACGCCACCAGGCCCTTGCACTTGCTGTTTCCTTCTCCCTCCTTTGCTAGTCAATACAGACTCATCCTTCAGATTTCAGCTTAAAAGTTTTTCCTCAGGGTAGTTTTCCCTGCCTTCTTAGATGAGATGACTCCCTCTGTTTTATGCTCTCCTGGTCCAAATATTTCCTTTAAGGCAGGTACCACCTTTAATAAACATGGATTTATATTTTTTTCATTTTAAGAATGTTTTTAATTACACGTGACAGAAATATAACTAAAATGGGATTACACGGTGTGAATATTGCACAGTATCTGGGCATTTCCCAGAATCTAAAGAGACGAAATATAGAAACCAGGTGACCTCCAGGGACTTTGGGTTCTGGAAACAAGGATAAAACTGGTAGGATTTCATTATTTATACTCAGTTTGTCTGTGCTTGGCTTTATCCTCTCCTACGTCAAATGAACCTTCTTCATCTGGTGGGCATCGTGGCAGCCAAAAGTTTCTGGGCTCTTCCTCATTGTTTATAGTTAGAAAAATCCAGAGGAAGGATCCTTCTGAGCCAGTGTGAATCACATGCCCAACTCTGGACCAGTCTCTGTGGTTAAAGAAATATAGAGTAATGTGATGGGACCAGTCAGAGAGACATGGCCACTCCTCTAGGGGGTGGTGCCTATTACCAGAAAAAAAGACATATATGTGTGACAAAGTCTCATTCTAGAAGTATGCTGAACAGACAAAACAATGGTAACCGGCTTCCCTGGTGGTGCAGTGGTTGAGAGTCCGCCTGCCGATGCAGGGGATACGGGTTAGTGCCCCGGTCTGGGAAGATCCCACATGCCGCGGAGGGGCTGGGCCGGTGAGCCATGGCTGCTGAGCCTGCGCGTCCAGAGCCTGTGCTCCGCAACGGGAGAGGCCACAACAGTGAGAGGTCCGCGTACCGCAAAAAAAAAAAAAAAAAAAACCACAAAACAAAACAATGGTGACCGCGTTGTCACTACTTGCTTAGTATCTATGTTTTATGACAGGCAAGGGAATGTGTTTATTTTCCTCACCACTTTTATGCTATTGTCTATCATAGAACCTGAAGCATCAAAGATACTTGATATTTGTTTACTGCTTGAATAAGTAGATGTATACAAAGAAAATTGTTTTGCCTGGTTAAGAGGAAAGAGGTTAAATAATGAGGCAATGGATCCTGTCAGATAATGAGAATTTTTTAGTATAGTGAAAGCTATAGATATAATTCTAGCATGATGTTTGTGTGCATGATCACTTTGGGGTTTACTTGCTTGAAAGTTTTAAGCCTTACTTCAAGCAATCAGGCAATGAGACTTACATGAGGAGACAAACGTTAGGTAAACAGATGTTATATTTCCAATGAGCTTGTCCTGCTGAGATCAAATGAGTTATATAGCTCTGCTTTAAACCCTGTAAGCCTAGCTGAGGCAATGTTAGATAATTCTAACTCTAAAAATTCCCCATCTCACTAGGAATGGCAACTTCACATTCCCCATTTAAAACAGCCACAGACATTGCCCCATACAGAAAATGACTCTCTCTTTATGTTTGCACCTGAATGTGGGTAACATTGACCCAGCCAGCATGAGGATGGGAAACAAGATCCTCCTGAGGATCCTTGGACTGACTGCCAGCAAGTCATTTCCCGCTGGATTGGTTTTAATGCATTCCTGGGAGCCTAATGTTTGTGAGAGTTTTAATTCCCATATTCTCAAGGGAGGTAATTCTTGAGTCTTAATCACTTTCTCAAATTCAAACCTCAGGTCAAGGTTGAATTTAACAATAGTGTCCAAGGTGCAACTGGGTGAAAAAAAGGCAAAGAGACAGTCAAGAGAGAAGAGATTGTCTACAAAACTAAGAGGAATGGCTTGACACTTTGCATCCACAAGAAAAAGAAAGAAAGAGGTGGAGGTGGAGGGAAAGAAGAGAGGTGGGATTGAGAAATTAACTTTTACTGAGCACCTACTATGTGCCAGTCTCTGCTAGATATTATACATACATTTTACTTCTCTAATCATTCCTTCAAACCAGCGGAGATACCTTTTACCTCTGAGCAGCAGATAAGAAAATAGAATCTCAGAGGGACTGAATAATTTTCTCTAGTTCACACTAGGTCCCAATTTCTTGCTACTGCTCTTCTTAGGGAGTACGATAAAGAAAATGTAGAAATAAAGGATAAAATAACCTGAAGAAAGACACTAAAGGGAGCTGTGTAGATAGTTATATTTCTAAGTTAAATTCTTTTAATTTGGATTTTCTAGTTGCAACATGAAGCACCCAAAATTACATAATTATTTAATGGGAATAATTTAATTCAAAAGAGGCAATATATTAGAAAAGATCTGGTTAGTTGAAACGGTTATTATGTATGAAAGAGCTTAACTCATCATTTATGCTGGAGACATTTTTCTCCCTGGGAAATCTGAATGATTGAGTCATTTAAATAAAATGGAAAACTCTAAATTTATTCCCTTTGGGTACCTTAGCAGCTCTTATATCTCTTATGAAAAAGAATGTACATGTACCTCTTACAGGGACTGCTAATCCCAAGTATGGCCCCAAAATTCTTGCATGAAACTGTCCCATTCTGCAAAATATAGTGATATCCTTGTTGATATAATTAGATGTTGTTATTCAGTGAATCTAGTCCCTGCCAGTTCTGTTGAAATAAAGTAGTCTCATATTATATATAATAATTACTGGGCCAACACCTAAATGCATGCTCCTCTTATCCACCCACACCTAGACAGTGCTTTTACTATTTTGAAAATTAAATGGTATTATTCTCTTTATTCTAACTACTTATTCTTTAAGCCTCTTTATTTTACGATCTTTATTTTACGATATTTTACAAGCATCTCATTCAAAAAGAGGTGTTTTTTGTCTTCTTTCCTTTCACCTCTGTCCATCCTTTAATACTTTAAAAATCAATGTTTTGAAGTTGCACGCTGGTTAGACAGACCCATACTTATGATTAACCAGGTTAGGAAATAGATCCAGAGCATACTTGGCTCAGACTCAGTGTTCAAACCTCGTCTCCTACCAGAAAGCAGGAGCTGCAGTCCTACGTTTAGATGTAACCCTAAGAATGCCAGACATTATTATTTGCCTACCCAACATCTACTATCCCTGTTCTTCCTTTACTAAGACACATCAATGTTGTTTAAGAAGAGAATATGCCCAGCTCAAATCCTCCAGGTCCCAACCTATCTTATAAGCAGAGGTGATAAAGCAGGAACATAGACAGAGTCTCAGTCCTTGATGATTTTCTAAACAAGCTGCCCCAGTCCCAAATTGCATACATCTTGTTAGGTGATAAATGAATTCTTTACTTGATAAAGTTAGGGCTCTGTTGAATGTGACCTGATAAAATATTAATTAACGCATCAATTCCTCATCTTAGTGGTCTTAGCCACTGGGACCTACGTGCTGTCCTCCCTGGAATAATTAAGGCAAAAGGATGTCTAAAAGCCCACTTAGATAGGAGGTAGCTGCAAATATATGTGAATTATGTCCCCTCATGAGTTGTGTGAAATGCATAACTCACAGCACTGTGCTCAGGAACCCTGTAGCCAGGACAATTTCTCTGTGATTCTTTGAATATGAGACTTCACCTTGACCTTCTCAGGAATGTGATCTTTTATTCTTTTCCAATGCTTCCCATGGGTGGTAACCACCATTCAGCCATCTGAATTGATATCTGACAATCATGTTCTCATTCCTAGTCCACAGAAGTGTACTGTGTAGAAAAAAAGGAGAATTTGTTGTCTTCTAGTTAGGATGGAAGGGAAAGTAAATTAGTGAATGGGTTGTGTTTCTCTTTAGTCTCTGAAACAGCCTCGTTCTATGCTATGTCCTCTTACTCCAACCTCAGTCAGGTTTATAGCACCATTGTGCTCTCTCAGTGCACTCCTTTATCATGATTTTCTCAGGAAGAGGATGTGATATTGGTTACTTGCCCCTGAATAGGAATGCAACTCAGTCAATCAAATATTAATTGAGTGCAGAGTATGTGACAGATACTGAGGAATGAGGAGTGAGCACAAGAGACATGATTCCTGCCTCTATGGGGCATATCTTTTATTGAAGAAGGGAGACATAAAGGAAATACTTTCAGACTGACATTTAAATAATTATAATATATAATATAAATATAATAATTTAAATAATTATGGTACCTTAACTTTAGTCTGATGGCATATAGAATGCTTTCTTAAGGAAAGATGTGTATGCTGAAATATAAAGCGTTAATGGCAATTGCAAGGGAATAATGGTTTGTTTTCAACTGGACAGATATGCAGTTGGAAGACTTAGGAGTAGGAGAATTTGAGGAACAGAGAGCCCTCCAGCTTAGATGGATGGGGAGGACAAAAGAGAAAAAGCTCAGCATGAAGGTGGAGATGTAAGTAGGAGTGGAACCACACAGTGCCATCTGCCAAAATCTATTTTAAGCCATATTTCAAATTGTTGAATAAAGGGGTTTTCCTCATGTGAAGTTCCTTCAAGCGTCAAAGAGCGAAGACAAATAGTATTTTTGGAAACTGAGAATTTTTCTGTGCCACGCTGACCCTCTCAGAAAAAAGCCCAAGTTTTCCAGGACACATTAGAAACAACTAAGTTGATTTGCCCTTGGCCCAAGTCCAGCATTTTGAGAGATGTACTTCCCCACGAAGCCACTAGGTGTGATTTAGGTAACTGATTCTCTGAGATACTTATATCTCTCGAGAAGAATACATGATTCCACTACTAAAAAATTGAATGAACTAGTGAAAACCATTTACATTTACTCAGGTTAAATTTCCTTATGTATATATCAGGACTAATACTATCTGCTCCCAGGGTTGTATAGTGATTACATTTCAACCAATTTAGTAGAAAACTTTAAAACTATAAACTGTCCAGAAAATGCCAGGAGTTATACGAATGCCACATTTATATATAACCTTTGTGTGAGAGTTGCTGACAGCCCAAAGGACCTAGATAGTTGTAATCAATCAACTTAAATTTGTTAAGGACTTACCGTGTATGCAGTCCCATTTATTACTCTATTACTATTCCATTTTAGAGATACAAAAATTGAGGCTTAGAGAAGTGAATAAATTGCTCACAATTTCATAGCTAGGAAATAATGTGACAGGCTTTAAATTGAATACTTGGTTCAAAAGTTGCACTTGACGTGAGCCCCTGATCAGAAGCATAAAATTTGTCCACAAGTACCTCAACACCAAGTGTTCATATATTCTCTTCTTGTTTCATTTATCAAAACCTTATTTTCATAGAGAATGTGGAATATTCACTTTAAGAGTTAGGTAACTTGTGGTTTAATGTTTCCCTTGGGAGTCTAAAACATTCTTGCAGGAATATAATTAACAGTGGAATTACAAGTATTGTTAAGAGGGGGGAAAGGTACTGTGACACCACTGCTGCCTTTCTAGAGAATTTAAATGAGCTTATACATGTGGTCATCAGTTACTTGCAAGTGAGCTCTCATTCATAGACTGTTAGATGTTTCAGGGGTTTTCTTTTACTCAGTTGGAAAAAAAATAGTTCTTCCAACATGAAGCTGAGTTTATTTTAGGAAACAAAAGAATAGAATAGAAAAATAACTATAGTTTAATTTTCCTTACTTGAAGAATAAGACTCTTATTAGACAATTTTAAGGCCCCCCCATTTGTTTTTTCTTGAATCTGTATAAATTATCAACCTGCCTTTCCCTTCACCCTTTTATGCAGAATATAAGAAAGTGTTCATTTTCAGTTAAAATGGTAAAAATGTACTAAATCTCCTACCAGAGATTAAAAAATACTCTAGGCCAGGGGTTGACAAACTAAGGTCCATGGACCAAATCCTGCCCACTGCCTGATTTTATAAAAAGAGTTTTGTTGGGACACGGCCACAAATATTTGTTTTCGTATTGTCTGTGGCTGCTTTTGCACAATAACTCCAGAGTCGAGTGGTCACCAAAGAGACTTCATGGCCCACAAAGCCTAAACCATTTACTACCCACCCACCACTACACTAGATAAGATCAGAATTAAACAGATATTACGTGTGTTACAGAATGACAGTTTTGAGAGTCAGGTTAGCCAAGAGTTGCCAACAATACAGGCCTAAGTGGAAAGAAACAAGGCAGTGGGGATGTTGTTGACACAATGGGGGAGCAGAGTGGACTAAGGAAACAGTGTGATTGCTGAGCAGAGTGTAGTGAGGGAGCAGGGTGTGTTCATGGCACGGGGGGTAGTCAGGGACCAGGGTGGTATAATGGAGCAGCGTAGAATCAGTGTGGAGTGTGATCAGGCTGCAGGAGCCGACTGTAGTCAGGGACAAGGTGTGGTCAGGGAGCTGAGCAGGGTGTGAGTGCAGTCAGGGAGTGTGGGTAGTCAGGCAGCAGGGTGCAGCCACAGAGCAGGGGGTAGTTAAGAAGTTGAATATAGCCATAGAGCAGAGTGTCCTCAGGGAGCAGGGTGTACTCCAGGAACAGGGTGTAGTCAAGTGGCAGAATGTAGTCACAGAACAGAGTGCGATTAAGGGGCAGAGTGCGGTCAAAAAGCAGAGTGCTAGCAGCGAGAAGGGTGTCAGCAGGGAGCAGAGTGTAGTTAGGGACTAGGGGATAGTGAAGGAGTAGGATATAGTCAGGTTATAGGATGCTGTCAGGGAATAGAATTTATTTTGGTAGCAGGGTGTGTAGCAGGGAGCGGTATGGGATCACCTAGCTGAGTGTAGTCTTGAGACAGCATTTAAGCAAAAAGCAGAGTGTAGACAGGGAGTAGGGCGTCTCAAAAATAGATCGTCGTTAGGGAGCCAAGTATAGTCAGGGAGCAGAGTGTGATCAGGAAGCAGTATGTAGTCAGAGAGCAAGTGTAGTCCAGGAGCAGGGGTAGCCAGAAAGCTGGTTATGGTCAGGCAGTCAGGAAGCTAACTGCAGGGCCTCAAGAGCTGGCAAGCTGGCACTGGCGAGACTGAGACACCAACTTTGAGTTTTAATTCTAGGTCAGAGTCTGTTCACCCTCTGGGTCCCCACCTTAACCCTATATAGAGAGACATCGAGTGCCTATTTTGAGCCAGGCACTGTGCTAAGTGGTCTTCCACCTGCTGGCTGCACAATTGTGTGGACCAAGGACAGGTGTTATTATGGCCTAAAGGAAATCAGAGAGCTACAAAGATGGAAACAGGTTTGTGAATGATGCTAAGGTACTGGGATCCTGGGCAAGCCTGACTCTAGGTGGCTATGCTTTGTGTTTATGCAAATAATAATGAGAATAATTATGAAACTAGATACATGGGTACCTGCCAGCCTTAGTCATCATACACAATGTTAGTTGAAACTCATTGTGTATCAAGAAAAGAATAGAGTTTTATATAATGAAATATAATACTTTATTCAAAATGATTTGTCAGCTTCAGAGAATAGAATAATGTTGTACAGTAAATTAAATCTTGAGTAGTCAGAGGATTTTTTCCCCCATACTGTCAGCTGTTAATACAGTTTGACAATATACCTAATCAGAATCAAGTAGCTTAATTGCTTTTGATGCATTCATAATTATATTTACCAGGACTTTAATACACAACCCACAATACACACATGCACCTTGATACACAACACACATAATCCTCCCACACACGAGGAACTGGAAAATAATTTTAAAAGGTGGTTATTAGGAGGTAAATGGCACAGTGAGTTTTTTAAAACCATTTTCTTGTTACATCTTGGAATAAATGTGTTTTTTTAATTTCTACCGTATATTATATGCTTAGTAATAAATAGTTCATCTAAATGTGCTGAGTAAAACCAGCTAGTAGGAAACATTTATTGCCTCATAAAATGAAAACTGAGTGAAGCTGTCATATGGAAGAACAATTGAATCATTTGCCTAAGTTGTTAGAAATAATATAATTTTCTTGGAAACCATAGAGTTGCAGGAGACTGCAATTTCGAGGTAAACATTCACGAATGCACGAACATCTTACGTATTGTCAATCAGCAAAAGTGTTTGAGAAGAGACTGAGAAAAAAAGGAAGAGATTCAGTTTCCCCTGGTCAGTGAAGGGCTTCTGACCTTGCTTTTGGAGCAGCTTTCATTATGTTAGTCTAAAAAAAAAAAAAAAAAAGTATCCAGAATCTGTAACACTGACGCCCTGTCAGTGGAGTCAAAACATAATCAGGACAAACTTTTAAAAACTAGAGGTCAGCAGTGAGGAACTCTTCCAGAAAGTACCTCACCTACTTTCCTCATCTGTTACTTAGTCAACAGTAGAATAAATGTGGATGTTTCTTTTGGGGGAGACTAGTTCTCTGTAGGTTTGTTTGGCAAGTAATATTTTTATCTCTATGCTCTCTACAGCTTTCAAATTATATTTTAAGTCTTTGAATGCCTCGTTCTGCTTTACGAACCTACTATTCTACTCAGACTAGGATAGTCACTGACCCACATGTATTTGCGTGATCTCACCTCCATGCAGTCTCTCTTTCCTAGAAAAAAAATTTTCTTCACTCATTAAAATCACACTAAGTCTTGAGGGCTCAGCTAAAAATTGACCAATTCTTTAGAGTAATTCCCTGAATATCCAGTCCTAAAATGATCTTTCCTCTGAGTATTTGTTTTTACTTCTTGTGCCTTTGATGCAGATGGCACCTCCAAGTTGGCCACATTCAAATGGCCTATTTCAATTCCACATGACTCAGGCATGTTTATTGACCGGTTTGGTCACTCATTCTACGCATTGAAAAGCTGTGATCAGAAATGCTGTGGTCTTTGTGAACACAGAATGGAATTAAGCAGACATAGTCTCTGGATCTTTTCCCACTTGAGATATATGTGGCTAGATCCCATAGCTGGGATAGAGGGAAAAGGGTTGGGCAAGTGGCTAGTCAGAAAAATAGAGGTGACTTTGAGCGTTATTGCAGATGGACGAGCGTTGGGTTAGCTGCAGCAGCCACAGCCTGGAACCTGATCAGCTTTCTCCACCAGCTCCCAGCTCTGTGAGTGCACTTCTTTCTCACTGACTCACCTCCATAAGGTTGTTACAGCAAAGCTGGGGATTTTTCCTATCATTGTCTGCTTCCCTCATAACTCTGAGGAAGATTTGTATTTGGTTCAATTTCTTTATCTTATTCAGGGAAGCAGAATTTGATAAACATGAGGATCAAAACATTCTTCTTTCCTTGTCAGCTTTCCTAGAACAAAGTCATTTTTTATTTTCCTACATTTTTAACAAAAGCCCATTATCAAACCCTCATATAGTCTACATGCTATGTCTTTTTAAGGGGCTAATAGAAAAAAATATTAGGTGGGAACCACTAATACATTGCTCACCCTTTTTCTTGTTTTCACAGGGTTAAAGGTCAAAAACAGAACTTAAAAATGTTCTATGGAGTCATTCATTTCCTAATTAACTTTTACTGACTTGTATTGATAGTTTGCATCTTCAGAGACTCTTAGTCAGTTTGGGCTACTGTAACAGAATACCATGATTTAAAAAGCAAACATACATTTCTTACAGTTCTGGAGGCTGGGAAGTCCAAAATCAAGGTGCTAACAGATTTGAGGTATGGAGAGGGCACTGTTCCTAGTTGCAGATGGCTGCCTTCTTGCTGTATCCTCACTTGGCAGAGAGAGAGCTCTGAGCTCTTGCTCTTTTTCATAGCGGCACTAATCCCATCATGCGGGGGTGGGCTCCATCCTTATGACCTCATCTAAACCCAATTAACTCCCAAAGGCCTCATCTGCAAAAACCACCATCCTGGGGATTAGGACTTCAACATATAAATTTAGTGGGGACATAAGTGTTCAGTCCATAGCAGAGACCTTATAATTTTTGGAGCTAGGGACCCAAACATCGCCTTTGCCTTTGCCTCTGACTTCCCCTTGCCAGCCCCCAGCATCAAGCACACTACTTCACTCACGCCCTTTTTCACCTGGCCAACAGTGATCAAGGGCTTACTATGTACCTGGAACTGTTCAAATTGCTGGAGACACAGAGATGAATAGCATCAGGCATCAGCTAGGAAGGCACTCATTTCAAGTTAGGGAAACAGAAATGTACATAAATGGTTACAATTCAGTATGGGGAATGCTAGAATAAAAGTTTGTTTCTGGTGCTATGTGAATACTAAGAAAAGAGTGACTAACTTCCTTACTCAAAGAAGATGAGTCATTCAGTAGGAAGAAACCAGATGAGAATAAATGAGTGAGAAACCAGATCATAAAGAATCTTACATATCGTACTAAGAAGTTTATCTTTTTTTAAAATAAATGATGGAGAGCTGGGGGGTAAAATTTTAGATTGGCATTAAAAGCTAAAGAAGTTTTCCCATCTGATCACTCAGTGGATGTTTTCTGATAATCATTAATTAACTTAAGTGGAGTCAATACAAAGGGGACACACAGGAGATAACTTTTAGGATGAAGAAACTGTTCTTTCTGGTACTGGAGTGATAGATACCTGACTTTATCCCATAGAACTGTACAATAAAAGGAGTAAGCTTTAATATTTGCAAAGCAAATAAGGACAAACAGAAGGAGATGACCTAAGTAATTTTGGAAAAAGATGTTTTGACTGGATATTATAAGACCATAAACAAAAGGAATTATACATAAACTCTGTACTCTAGTTGGTAAAGTTGTTTCTTACAGAGGTACAGATGAACAATTCTGAAACCACTATATGCATATACTGAGGGTGAACAAATAAGTAAATGGATGGCAGATGGCAGGAGTCAGGTTTCTCAGTATTGGAGAGGAAAGTTACAGATAAACAAGAAAGTAAGGCTAGAATAAACTTGTGCTACTGAATTAGAATCAGACACATCAGAGTGGTCTTAAATTTTGCTTAATATGTATACATAAGGATAGACACAGAGACAATTACAGATATAGATTGATATGTGAGTTAGTATACGTAAATATATTACCTATTCTGTCTGCTGAGAGTAGGTAATGAAACCTGAGGGGTTTCATTAGTAATAATGAACCCAGCACCCAAATCCATTCTCCAATAAAATTAACCAAGACTCCTTGGGGCAATGCCTGATTCTAGGGTAAGGGCAGGGAAAACACAAGATGATAGTGGAACTCTTGTAGTATCAGAAAGTAAGGAAGTATTCAAAAAACAAAAGATGGGTGTGTGTCAAGGGATACAGGAACCAACTTGTAAAGCTTCCAGTGGTCAAATCTGGAATGATTTGAGCAAAAAAACAAAAACGTAATATTGGCTTACAACCCAAAGTAGAAAACAAATGTACCTGAGTCCATATTGATATATAAATTAAAAGGAGAAGAAATCAATCTTTCACAGAATTATCAAACAAGAGGATACTGATAATGCTTATAGCATAAAGACACATGTTTTGTATTTGTCTTTTCTATGCTCCAGCAATACCTTTATTGAACTTAAAATAAACTTTGGGGAAAGTGTGAATATCTCAACACCGAGTTACAAGTTTACTTCTTCACCAAACTCAGTCGTTTCTTGTTTGTACAGACCTCTTGCCTGTAGTGTTCTTTGCTCACCCCTTACTCTTTCATACCTGATCCACAGATCCATTCTTCGCAGCCTGGTTCAAATGCCATATTTTTCCTCTAAAACTTAACAAATGTCAAACTAGTATGGTGCAAAAAGGAAAACCCTTAATAAATCTTTGCTGATTGGTGTTGATCAAGCTCAGATGATTGTTTTTCTTTCTTACTATACCTACTAAAACTATACAATTTTATTTATATATATATATATATATATATACATATATGTACTCATACATGCATACTTTGATTTTGTTAACTTTATCTCCCCTAAACTGTGAAGTCTTAAAGGGTAGAGAATTTTTGTATATTGATTTTGTATACCCTGTAATATCTAGAATAGTGTATATATATAGTAGATACTCAAAAAATATATCTGACTATTGGATGCAGACTTGTTAACTATTTCCAAGAAAGAAAACAACAACAAAGCTTCCTCTAGCACCATTTTTAGCCCTGTATCATTCAGAACCTACTAATGTGGAACCTGCTAGAGGCAGTAAGGGAGTCAGAGATGAAAAAAACATAGGAGGATAACACTATATTTTCTCCGTTTAATTAGGGAAATAGAACCTCTGCATTTCAATAATTCTATATCAGAACTTATCAGAGAAAATATTTTGTGGGTTCTGTGGTTACACACTAGGAACCAAGATGTGAAATGTAATTAAGGAATGCCAACAGTATATAAAACTTACTATGGTTGTTTCTCTCCTGGCATCCTGGTGGATGACAGCACAATCTGTGGTCCTCACAGTCACTGCTTTTGAAAGGTAAAGGAGTCTCTTTACTGTCTTTTAGTTGGCAGGCACTTGAGAAGCCATCCTTTATTTTTAAGTGGATGACAATCACAGAATAATGCAAGGAGATAAAGCATGTCCTCTGAGGGACATTTTTTACAGAAGTGATTGCCTTTAAAACTTCTATTCCTTTAAAACTTCTATTTCTTGTGGGTCTTTTTTTCTCTATCAAAAACATAGCTGTGGTTTAAAAAAAAACAGGAACTACATAACTCACATGAACTTGTTTATTTTTTATAGTAACTTTTTCTTTCAGAACATGAGGTTGTTGGTGAACCAGTGAATGTAAGCAGTAGGGAGGAAGGAGGTCATTGGATTGTAAATATACATGACCTATTACACAAGAATGAAGCTTTGTTACTGATGCTACGTAAATAACCAAATCAAGTAGAAAATAAAGAACATCAGGGATGATAATAGAATCAAATCTGTATGACACAAACTTTTGGTGGGTCACAAAATACTATGTATCTATAATAGATCTCACATCAGTCTGAGTCCGATAAGGAAAATAAAACCACTACAAGTATTTTAAACAAGAGGAACTTAGTTCAGGGAATTCATTACACATGTAATAGAAAAGACAGACCAAACAGGAGATGGGGAGGCACTCCTGGGTCAGTTGGGACACAAGGAAAAAGAGATGTTACCAGATCTTAGAAACCAGGGTGATCTGATGACAGTTATAACCACCATGAAGGCCACTTTCAGGATAAATCACCCCAGATTACAAGGCTCTCTTCTTCCCACTCTTCAGTCTCCTGTCTGCGTATTTTAGGAAGCCTCACCCAGAACCAGTGGGCAAGAGGGAGCCTAGGAAATGTGGTTGCAGGGTCAGCCCCTGCAGTGCAGCAGAATAGAGCAGGGAACAGTGGAGAATGGATCTGAAAGTAAACAAGCAACCTAAGAGAACCCTTCCTTTGAATATACTTTCTATAAGATTTGAGCAGGAATCCATGTTTCCTTGTCAATGGAGAAGTTCCTGCCTAGAATAGATGATCCATTTGCAGGGATATTATAGAGAGATTTTATACTTTCAGTGACAAAACTGAAAAATCTAAACATAATATATCTTCTAATGCTGAAAACTATGAAATAGAATTTATCAGATAAAGTGAGGACAAGTTTCAAGCATATTAATTATTTATCAAATAATAGATCATTTCTTGAAAACCTGCTGTATATGTGGCATTATATTACCTGTTTGGTGGCATTCCAAATATGTACAACAAAGGGGATTGTACCTGTACTCAAGGAGCTTGAAAGCTATTTGTGGGGATTAACACTAAAGCATGAGACAATTAATACATTAACAATGCAAAAGCATAGAAAACTGTGTTAAATTTCTTGGTGCACACTTAAAGTACAGTAGATTTTATTAACTTTGCCACTTGCTCCAAAATATTTCAGCAGTCAATTATGCTTCCAACCAGGATGCAACATAAAATAGTGATTAAGGGAAAGGACTTGGCACAAACTACTTGGATTCAAATCTTTTCTCGACCAATTATTTGTCCTGTAATTTTGAAAAATTTGTGTGAACTTTGTGCCTTAGCTTTTTATTCAAAAAGATGAAAGAATAGTAATAGTGCCTACATTATAGCATAGTTATAAAGAGCAAATTAGTGCATAAAAAGTACTTAGGTCAGCTTCTGCCACTTAGCAAATGCTCAACATATATTAGCTATTACTTCTCATTAGTTATTTATAGTATTTCAGTACAGATGATGCTATTTTGATTTTAGTAACAAGCAGCAGCAGGACACAACTAATCACTTTGCTCTTTGTCCGTGTTGTTTTGCATTTGCCTAATTTTGCAATGGGTATGAATCTAGATGTGGATACACATATTTACGTATACATATAAACACACATAGATGCATGTCCACATACACACACGCACATGCACACACACACACGCACATACATGTAATCTCTGAGCCTGTAGTTAAAGGGTAGCATGCATGACTGCCTGGAATTACTGCTGTCTAAATTCCTTACCGCACTTGATACCTTTCTTCTCTTATCGAAAGAGAGGGAAAAAAGTTAATAAATTATTCATTACAGCAATCTGATGATAGGTCAGCAAATAAGAAGGGCAATAGGACACTCCAAAGAAAAATTATTAAAACAATAAAATTTGTCACACATAATCTACTTCCATTTTATTTTCCCAAGTAATTAGTTTTTCACAGATGTATCTCTCTTTCCCAATTTAGTATTTAAGATATTAATCTACATGAAGAGTGTGTTTTGTGCAGTATTTTTGCCTAAGCATTGTATTGATTTTTATAGTGAAAATAAAATGTTCCTAAATGTTAGCTGCTCCAATTGTTGACACTTCAGACATTTGAGCACCTAGATCCAAAAGTGTTTGGATATATGTAAACAGAACATCAAAATATTACTCCAGGTTTTGGGGGAGGATTAGGGGTAGCCGTTATTTTTTTAAAAATCTATTGCTGTACAAAGGGTATTTGACAATAACTTGGTTACTGCAATTGGAATTTTTTTTCCAACTAGTGAAAATATTACTCATTTTCTCTATGATGTAGATTTCAAGATAGGCAGACATATGGAGGTAAAGAATTATTAATCCATGGGGTTATGAACATAATTTCCATGCATAATTATATAATTATAATCCTTTGTGGCCATTATAAAGAAAGGAGGCCATAGCCTTTGCCACAAGCACCCTAAAGATATGGCAAACACAGCTGTTAATCGCATTGCACATGCCCCAGAATTACAAATTGAGACTGCCTTCTAAAGGCATCCTATTAAAGAAGGTGTTCTGTGGTACTGCAATGAGAATCACTAACTACAGGCCTTAAAGGGAGTCTTTTGACTATTTGCCTTCTGAGGAATTTCACTAATATCCTACTGTTATTCAAGCAATTTAAATGCAAATAAACATTTAAGGGTACTAGATTGGGAGCCCAGATTTGAAAAGGATATTACTCTGTATTCACTGAAGCTGCTTGGTTTCTTTTAATCGAATGCTTCTTTGTAGATACGCCTTCTGATTAATACTATTCGCCTCAGACAGTCTTTTTACTGGCAGATAGAACTTTTGTTTCTGTGCTTTTCATGCTAAAATCTGATCCTTCTCCCTTCCATGCTTAGCAAGAAATGTTCATCTAAAAAAAAAAAAAAGTGAAATTGTGCTGTGCATAAACATCTTCTTAGAAATTTAAAATCCTACAATTTGGTTTAAGAATCCAGGGTGTATTGAAAAAGGAGGCATTGATGTTCTCTTGAAGATAAAAGAATAGCAGCAAGTTACTGTTGCATTGTTTTCATCAGCTAACTCTTCACCCATGAATAAATATATCATGAAGTACATTAATCTGTGAAAAAGAACTCCTTAACAAAGAGATATCCAGATGGTGCTACGGCAATCTAAATGCTCCTAATGGAATTATGTGATGCTTCTGCAACTGATGTCAAGGTATTTCATCTCATCTTGTCTGCAAATAGCTGGTATTATCTCAGACTATAATTATAAAAGCTATCACAATTGTTCAAGGAATTAGTAAAGATAAAATTCCTTTCATAACACTCAAGATTGGTAAGAGGAATTTGGATTTCATGATATTTGTCAGAAAATGATATAACAGGTCAAGTGCAGTTTTCAAATATTGTTTCATTTCTTCTTTATTTCCCCATACAGTGATGCAGGAGACCCAGAAAGATATATTATCGTATAGGATATTTAAAATTGAAATGTCCAGTCTTTTTTTCCTATTCTCTTCCCATTACACAGCTACCCTTACTATCTCTTTTACCAATTGGAGAAGTAGACATGTGATCATAAGTTTTATCAGTAGATCAGGAGGTCAGTGGTGATAAGTTGAGACTGTGTCTCTCAAGCAGATTTTCAGGAGACTTGAGATGAGCACTGGATCAGAGATCAGTTCCTCCGTATTCATATCAGCAAAGGACAGTATTTAGAGATCAGCTAGTACAACAGGCAAGCTAGAAGAGGTGAAGGGATGGGAAACATTTTATCTCCTGTTCAAATCGTTGAATGGCTTTTTTTACACATAAGATACAATCCAAGATCCATAACTAGGTATCCAAGGCCATGAAGGGGAGTAGGATATGCCACTCTAAATATGCCCCTTTGCCATAAGTATTATTTTCAGCTGTAGGAAGTTGAGAATCAGCAGATGTAGGAAGAGTTTTCTGTCCTCTCCCGAACTGTCTAAAAGTAGATCATAATTCTTCCTTTGTGAAGATGTCCCCACCTGTACCCGGAAGAGGAGAGACAGAGAGAACACTCATCACCAGAGACGGAAGGTTGACACCATGCTGAGTCTGCATAAACAGACCTTACTAAAATAATCCTCATCTTCCACTAGTTCCCCCATGTATTTCTTTGTCATTTCCCCATGATTTATCATCCCTTGAAGTCCAAACACCCTTTCCTTTGTTAAAATAGTGTATAAGCCGTCAAGTCTAACCACTTGTTTGAGTTTCACTTCTCTTCTGTGAACTCCGATGCATACAAAATATTCATAAAAATTGTATTACTCTTTCCCCTATTAATCTTTTTGTTAGTTTAATTCATATGGCCCCAGTAACAGTCTATCAAGGTAGAGGAAAATTTTCCTTTCCTGACAGCCATATACTATCTAATCATGTATAGTGTCTTCAGATTCAGCATGAATAACTCTACTCTGGCCAGCACAGCCTATTTAATCATTCGTGTTCTGCCATTTTTTGTGTGCTGCCTGAATAGCATATGAATTCTAACTCCTGTAGTCTTGTTCATGCTTCCTCCTTTGTCTATTATGTACTTGGTCTGAGTCTTTCAAATTGTCACTTAAGTTCAAATTCTTCGTGAAGCTTTTCCTGACTCATCCATACAGAGTGACTTAGTTCTCTGAATGCCAAGGGAAGTTTTAGTCACTTTCACTCATCTGCACATGGCATGTGTTGCCTTGCAATGTTTTCTCACTTATGCTTCCTCATTGTATACCCCTGTAGCTCAGCACCATGTTTTATAGTTCTGTATGGTCAGTGTTTAGCACAGAATTCAAAACTCATATGGGATTCAATAAGCAGTCAATACAAGTGAATACCAGTTGATTTGCCACATTAGCCCCATTAGGTTAATACGGGATGCCCTTGACTTCTAAAAGTTATTCCTCAGAAACTGCTTTCAAAGGCAAAGTATCGTGGGAAACCCAGGATGTTATACTGATCGTGTTACCGAGTCCAAGCTCACTCTGCTTGACAGGCCATGACAGGCCAGTAAATCGGGAGACGAGGTGTTGAGGCAAGGAGTACGACTTTACTCGGAAAGCCGGCAGACCGAGAAGACGGCAGACTAGTGTCTCAAAATAACCATCTTACGGGGTCTGGATGCCAGTTTCTTTTATAGAATCAGAGAGGGAAGTAAAGTAAAAAGACAGAATAGAGAGGGAGAGGCAGGGAGGAAGTAAAGTAAAAAGGGCCATCAGTCTTGCTGAACATCTCCTGGAATGGCCAGCCTCGGGGAGGGAATGTGTTAATTTCTTCTTTCTTGCAGCCATTCACAGGTGGGTACGGTTCCCAGTGGCAGGCTGTTATGTATGATTATAATAACAAAAGCAACAAAAAGCAAAGGCTAAAGTCAAAGAAACAGATCCAACATGGTGTCAAAATTGGCTCTTCCCTGTTATAATAGAGCAGAATATGTCATGTCACCTAAACTGATAGGTAGTTTAGAATTGGCCTGTAAGATAAAGTGAGTGCCAGGTTCCTTTAGTCATCAACTGATAAAATTACAATATATAAGATGTTTATAATGTGGGAAAAAGCACCATGAACGGCTCTGATGTATGCTTCTCATTCGTTTGTTCATCTGTTTGTCCATTTATTTAATAAGTATCTAGTTTACACTATTTTCTGGGAGTGTAAGGACATAATAGACCCTCCCTTTGTGGTGCTCAGAGTCTGAGTCAGTCTGGAGTCACACTAACCTTTTATTTTTTGTGTATCAGTGCAAATACACTTAGAAATGATTCTGAGGTAGAGTCACAGAGAGATTGTGTCTTTAAACAGAAAGATAAGGGAAAACTCACTTGATTGGCACAAGAAGGATTACCAGGATGCTACTAGCAAATCTGGAGGAGATGATTCTCTAAAACCAGTTAATATAAAGACTGCATAAATTGGTAATAAGAGGAGACTTATTCAGTAATTCATACTTATTGAGTACCTATAAAGACTAAGGCACTGTATAGCTACTAGGTGTGAATGCAGGTTTCTGTCTTGGTATAATTAACATCCTAGGGGCAAAAGCATACAATCTACAAGTGAATACGTTGTTATTTAAAAACAGCTATGAAAAGTACTATTAAGCAGACAAATTGGTAGTTATGAATGCATGTAAAATGGGGGTGTTGGTTAGCTAGGGAGTTGTAGTTGAGATCTGAAAGAGTAAGATTAGAGGTTGGATATGTGAAGGCTGGAGGGTGGTAAAGGCATTCCTAATTCCAAGCCATTAGGAAGTGTATGTGCTTGAGGAAGGAAGGAAATTGGCCTATTCTATGTTAACCGGATTTCTGTCACTTGTGCCTGTTCCGTTTTCATTCTAGAGATCACCAGATGGGTAAGAAGTTTGCTGAAGCATATCACTATGAGGTGTCTGTCTCATGAGGCCATTCCAGGGAATAACGTTTTCGAAATGAATAAAAATAAAAGTTGAACATAGGCATTTGCTTTATTGCCTTAATTCACAACCTGGCTGAGTCACACTTGCTTTGGGAACCATAATTTTGAATTTCTGGACTTGAATGCGTCTTAAAAATTCTCCTCGCAAATGGAAGGTGGGAAAAAGAAAAGCGTTAGATGTAAAAGCCAGACACACAAATAGCTGTTCAAGCGGGAGTATGACTTAGTGTCACTGAGGGAACTAAACTCAATTCTCAATTCTCAGAATCATGTTTAAAATATCAGCTGTGACACAATGTTAGGCTAACCGAGAAGAAAAAGTACTAGATTCTTCTGCTGCCTGGGGCATATATACATCCAAAGTGTCTCTTTTTGCCACAATTCTTTTTTGAGACTTACTCTTAGAGGCAGGGGCAAATTACCTAGGAATAGAAAACTGGTATACAGTTTTTTAAAAAGTACCTAAAGCAATTATACTCTATAAATAAAAACTGTAAATTTAGACTAGCCAAAGGGAAAGGTAAATTGATGAAGAGGAACCTTTCAAAATGACATTTGATACCATATGAAATTCATCCAAGTAGTAAATCAGCTGATAGTCATTTGAACAAAAGTTTAGCTTATAATATTAACAGGCTTTAGCAAATTGTTTGAAGAATTTTGTTGGTGCCACACCTAGGGAATATAATTAGTACTAATACTATCAAAAGATGGTTTTCAGTTTTCTCACATTTCTTTAATATATTTCATAATGTAATTGCAAAACATGATAGAATGTAGTCCCATCAAATTGTTAAGGCCTCCATTACAGTGATGTAATGATACAAAAAATATATTTATTTTTATTTTCCAAATTCTGTATAAAATAATAACAGAATTACTTGCAGCCTATTTTGTTTATGTGGGGGAGCAGAATTTTGCCACCCCAAAATGTGTCTCTTTGGCATGAGGATTATTCTAGGCTGATTATTTTTAAGAAACAAAGGACTCACTTAACTTAACTACCTAAAAGAGCTTAGATAGAGGACCTATTCCAGGAAGGGATCTATCAGCAGAGTCAACTACAAAGATTATGAGCTAGGTATGGCAGACTGGGGGGAAATTAGCAAGGTCTGCTTGTTCAAAGTCTCCTATGTATCTCATTGTCTACATGGCATGGCAAATATATCTTTACTAAACATTTGCTTTTCCCAACTTCTGGTAAATTATCTTCCTTCCCTTTTTAGTCTCAGACCCTTACCCCCTTCTCATTAGCTCAGGATGACATATAAACCACTATTGCCTTAGTGCCTATGGGTCTCATATTCTTATGGGGCGCCCCCTCCTCCATAATACTTAATTAAATTTGTTTTTCTCCTGTTAATCTGTCTTACATTAATTTGATTATTAGACCAGCCAAAGAATATTGAAGGGTAGAAGGAGAAATTTTTCCTCCCTGGCTCTTGAAGCTTGTAATACAGTCGGTAGCTTTGTAACATTGACACACAGCTAAGAATCTGTAGATAATGCCAAGCTTTAATCATAAAATTGAGCTTGTTGGGCATAGAAAACCTTTTGGCTATTAAATAAAGAACCATCAAATATTTGTAAGGAAAAATCTTCTAAATATGATTTTATAAATCAAAATAGCTAGAGATATAACAAAAAGCTTTATCCACCCAGTCTTTTGAGAAATGTTTACTAAATGCCTACTCTGTGTTGGGGATATAGACATGTAGTAATCTATTCCATATCATCAAGGTGCCTAGATTCTTGTGAAGACACAGGCAGGTCTTCTTAAAACCACTAAGATAATTGCCATGGTGATGTAACACAAAATATACCAACAGAGGCAAATGTACTCCGCATTTCCCTGGGAGTCAAAGAAGGCTTCATAATGTGGGAGGTAGTGTTTTAGTTTTAAATTGAAGATAAAAATGAGCAAGAAGTTAAGGACCTTCATTTAGAGGGGCTGAGCTGTGCAAAATCATGGAAGATTGAGAGAGAGTAGTAACCCCAGAGACTAAATACGTTGGTATATGTCCAGTGGTTAAGACTCCACCTTCCAATGCAGGGGGCACGGGTTCAATCCCTGATAGGGGAACTAAGATCCCACATGCCACATAGTGTGTCCAAAAAAAAAGTACAGAAATTACAAATTTGGAATGCTATACGTATTTCTGAAAATCCCTGTGGAAGATAATTTGGAGCTAAACTTTGGATTTGGAATAAAGTAATGATGGCCTAGCTTTGTTTGCTGTACTTATTGTTATTGTCTGTATTCTGTCCCATGTGATGTATTTGGGCAAGGAGACACTGCAAAATAGAAAGAGCATGGCAATAGAAAGTTATCCTATCATAATTTTCTTGGCAAGAATATTCTACATAAAAAATAAGATGGCTATACTGGATAACACCTTTTATTTTTTTTAAAAAATAGAATTATAAGAAGACTAAAGGATCCAGTGAAAAAGGATGAGGCAAACTGGAATTTAAACTTCGGCCCCACCATTTTGATTTATTCACCTTATGATTCTAAACAGTTTTTGTCCTTGGAAATTTAATGATGTAAACATTTAAGGTTAACTAAGATTTAAAATAAAGCAACTTGCTGAAATAATGAATCAAAGTATCACAAGACATAATCAAGCTTTATATCATAGTCAAGATTATTATGCTATAGAATGAATGTTAAAGGCCATTGTTTCCCTTGGCAATAAATTATCAGTTAAAAACAAAAGTAGTACTGCCCCTTAAATTATACTTACAAAGGAAGACTGAATACCCAACTTTTTTTTTATAACTTTGATCTTTTTGAAGCCTTTGGAAGATGGACCTGAGGTTGGGAAAGTCAAAAATATGAAGAAACTTAAGATTAAAAATATACACATAAGATTCAGTTTCATGAAGTTAAGTTATCCATAGTGAACCCTTGATTGGACAACATATGCAGATGGAATAGGTGTTGAAATAATTAATTTTCTTCCATACTCAATGCATTTTATCTTTCCCCATTATTGCAATTCACCCATTCATTCTTATCAATCCCTTGAAATCTACCAGGTCTATTTGAAACTTACAATGTGAGACATTTACTTGCTTATTTACTTTGCATATCTCCAGCTGTGCATACCTTTTCCAAGAGAATGATTCTTACCAATAGGAAGCAGAGCAACATGTATAAAGGCCTTAATGAATAAGTATATAAAAACAAAACACCATCATTTTTTGTTGCTGTTGTTGAAAGAGTTATGCCTGCTTTAATAACTCAATTTATTTTGCTAGAGGGAATACTCCAGTATGTTATGAAAAAGAATAAGCTTACCAAATAATAAGTAACAAGTTGAAAAGGAAAAGTACCCACTATATTTGCTTCAGAAAAAGAATGAAGTATGTAAGGAAATTAAGTTGGAGCATAAAAAATTAAAGATGGAATGCTGTTTGCCCATAAAGTTGTCAAGAGTTTTTTGTTATTGTGTTACACTGTATTAGCTCAAGAATATTATAATGCTACTGGAAATAAGTTGGCAACCACTTGGTTTTCAGAAGGAATTTTGGTATTGAATCAAAAGTCTGCCCTAGCTATTCACTTTCTAGATACTGATCCTGAGGAATTAAAATTAAAAATTATCTTGTTATTCCATGCACTGTTGTTTAGGTACTGTAAACCCAACAAAGACAGTCTGTATCGTAAAATAGCCATTAAAATGTAAATACATTAGCATGGACTTAAATAAGCTAAGATCTGAAACTCAAAAAAAATACACAAACCAAACAAAAAACCACATTGGTAAGGCAAAACTTGTCAATGTTTGTTTTGACTCAGTTATCAGCTGGCTGGCCAACTTTAGGTAAGTGATTTTCCTCTCTGAGCTTCAGGTTCCTGGCTCATCGAATGGGAAAAATCATATGTAAACATCTCCATAAACACACATTTTGATCTTCTCAATAACTCTA
Source organism: Orcinus orca (assembly GCF_937001465.1). Lineage (NCBI taxonomy): Eukaryota > Metazoa > Chordata > Mammalia > Artiodactyla > Delphinidae > Orcinus > Orcinus orca. The sequence goes on from NC_064571.1 coordinate 49,663,973, forward strand.
GTGCTACAAACATAAAATATGCTCATTTTAAAATCTTTGTTGCATAGGTTAAAAAAAACTTCTCTAGAAACGAAAGCCCAGTTACATGGCACCCAGGTTTTGTCTTGTCCCCTGCCACGCTACTTTGGTAATGGTGTGAAGTGGGCTCAGATGACATCCACACAGGGGAATGACAACAGGAAGAACCACAAAGATTCACTATGCAAATAAATTTCTTCTGTTAATTAAAATTGAAGAATTGTGGGTTTTACCACCTTTGACATATTTAACTCATTAGTTTAACTCCAGGATACATGGTATAGTTTTGATTTTCTTTTTTTAATTCAATTATGCCTCAAATGTATCTTATTTTTATGAATTTTTAATTTTGTTTTATTTATTTTTTATACAGCAAGTTCTTATTAGTTATCTTATTTTGTACATATTATTGTATATATGTGAATCCCAATCTCACAATTCATCCCATCACCACCACCCCCAGCCACTTTCCCCCCTTGGTGTCCATACGTTTGTTCTCTACATCTGTGTCTCTATTTCTGCCTTGCAAACCAGTTCATCTGTACCATTTGTCTAGATTCCACATATGTGTGTTAATATACAATATTTGTTTTTCTCTAATTTACTTCATTCTGTATGACAGTCTCTAGGTCCATCCACGTTTCTACAAATGACCCAATTTTGTTCCTTTTTATGGCTAAGTAATATTCCATTGTATATACATACCACTTCTTTATCCATTCGTCTGTCAATAGGAATTTAGGTTGCTTCGATGACCTGTCTACTGTAAACAGTGCTGCAGTGAACATTGGGATGCATGTGACTTTTTGAATTATGGTTTTCTCTGGGAATATGTCCAGTAGTGGGATTGCTGGCTCCTATGGTAATTCTCGTTTTAGTTTTTTAAGGAACCTCCATACTGTTCTCCATAGTGGCTGTATCAATTTGCATCTGCACCAACAGTGCAAGAGGGTTCCCTTTTCTCCACACCGTCTCCAGCATTTGTTGTTTGTAGATTTTCTGATGATGCCCATTCTAACTGGTATGAAGTGATATCTCATTGTAGTTTTGATTTGCATTTCTCTAATAATTAGTGATGTTGAGCACCTTTTCATGTGCTTCTTGGCCATCTGTATATCTTCTTTGGAGAAATGTCTATTTGGGTCTTCTGCCTATTTTGATTGGGTTGTTTACTTTTTCAGTATTGAGCTGCATGAGCTGTTTATATATTTTGGAGATTAATCCTTTGTCCACTGATTCCTTTGCAAATATTTTCTCCCATTCTGAGAGTTGTCTTTTCGTTTTGTTCGTAGTTTCCTTTGCTGTGCAAAAGCTTTTCAGTTTCATTAGGTCCCATTTGTTTATTTTTGTTTTTATTTCCATTACTCTAGGAGGGGGATCAAAAAAAATCTTGCTATGATTTATGTCAAAGAATATTCTTCCTATGTTTTCCTCTAAGAGTTTTATAGCGTCTGGTCTTACATTTAGGTCTCGAATCCGTTTTGAGTTTATTTTTGTGTATGGTGTTAGGGAGGGTTCTAATTTCATTCTTTTACATGTAGCTGTACAGTTTTCCCAGCACCACTTTCTGAAGAGACTGTCTTTTCTCCATTGTATATCCTAGCCTCCTTTGTCATAGATTAGTTTACCATAGGTGTGTGGGTTCATCTCTGGGCTTTCTCTCCTGTTCCTTTGATCTATATTTCTGTTTTTGTGCCAGTACCATATTGTCTTGATTACTATAGCTTTGTAGCATAGTCTGAAGTCAGGGAGTCTGATTCCTCCAGCTCCGTTTTTTTCCCTCAAGACTGCTTTGGCTATTCGGGGTCTTTTGTGTCTCCATACAAATTTTAAGATGATTTGTTCTAGTTCTGTAAAAAGTGCCATTGGTAATTTGATAGGGATTGTGTTGAATCTGTGCATTGCTTTGGGTAGTGTAGTCATTTTCACAATAGTGATTCTTCCAATCCAAGAACATGGTATATCTCTCCATCTGTTTGTGTCATCTTTGATTTCTTTCATCACTGTCTTATAGTTTTCTGCATACAGGTCTTTTGTCTCCCTAGGTAGGTTTATTCCTAGGTATTTTATTATTTTTGTTGCAGTGGTAAATGGGAGTGTTTCCTTAAATTTTCTTTCAGATTTTTCATCATTAGTATATAGGAATGCAAGAGACTTCTGTGCACTAATTTTGTACCCTGCAACTTTACCAAATTCATTGATTAGCTCTAGTAGTTTTCTGGTGGCATCTTTAGGATTCTCTATGTATAGTATCATGTCATCTGCAAACAGTGACAGTTTTATTTCTTCTTTTCCAATTTGTATTCCTTTTATTTCTTGTACTTCTCTGATTGCCGTGGCTAGGACTTCCAGAACTATGTTGAATAATAATGGTGAGAGTGGATGTCCTTGTCTTGTACCTGATCTTAGAGGAAATGCTTTCAGTTTTTCACCATAGAGAATGATATTTGCTGTGTGTTTGGTGTATATGGCCTTTATTATGTTGAGGTAGTTTCCCTCTATGCCCACTTTCTGGCGAGTTTTTATCATAAATAGGTGTTGAATTCTGTCAAAAGCTTTTTCTGCATCTATTGAGATGATCATATGGTTTTTATTGTTTAGTTTGTTAATATGGTGTATCACATTGATTGATTTGGGTTTATTGAAGAATCCTTGCACCCCTGGGATAAATCTCACTTGATCATGGTGTATGATCCTTTTAATGTGTTGTTGGATTCTGTTTGCTACTATTTTGTTGAGGATTTTTGCATCTATATTCATCAGTGATATTGGTCTATATTTTTCTTTTTTTGTAGTATCTCTGCCTGGTATTGGTATCAGGGTGATGGTGGCCTCATAGAATGAGTTTGGGAGTGTTTCTTCCTCTGTAATTTTTTGGAAGAGTTTGAGAAGGTTGAGTGTTAGCTCTTCTCTAAATGTTTGATAGAATTCACCTGTGAAGCCATCGGGTCCTGGACTTTTGTTTGTTGGAAGATTTTTAATCACAGTTTCAATTTTATTACTTGTGATTGGTCTGTTCAAATTCTCTTTTTCTTCCTGCTTCAGTCTTGAAAGGTTATACATTTCTAAGAATTTGTCCATTTCTTCTATGTTGTCCATTTTATTGGCATAGAGTTGCTTGTAGTAGTCTCTTCTGATGCTTTCTATTTCTACAGTGTCTGTTGTAACTTCTCCTTTTTCATTTCTAATTTTATTTATTTGAGTCCTCTCCCTCTTTCTCTTGATGAGTCTGGTTAAAGGTTTATCAATTTTGTGTATCTCCTCAAAGAATCAGCTTTTAGTTTTATTGACCTTTGCTATTCTTTTTTTTGTTTCTATTTCATTTATTTCTGCTCTGATCTTTATGATTTCTTTCCTTCTGCTAACTTTGGGGTTTTTTTGTTCTTCTTTCTGTAGTTCCTTTAGGTGTCAGGTTAGATTGTTTATTTGAACTTTTTCTTGTTTCTTGAGGTAGGATTGTGTTGTTATAAACTTACCTCTTAGAAATGCTTTTGCTGCAACCCATAGGTTTTGGATGATCATGTTTTTATTGTCATTTGTCTCTAGGTATTTTTTGATTTCCTCTTGATTACTTCAGTGATCCTTCGGTTATTTAGTAATGTATTGTTTAGCCTTCATGTGTTTGTGTTTTTTTACGTTTTTTCCCTGTAAGTTATTTCTAATCTCATAGTGTTGTGGTCAGAAAAGATGCTTGATATGATTTCAGCTTTCTTAAATTTACTGAGGCTTGATTTGTGACCCGAGATGTGATCAAGCCCAAAGAATGTTCTGTGTGCACTGGAGAAGAAAGTGTAATCTGCTGCTTTCAGATGGAATGTCCTATAAATATCAATTAAATCTATCTGGTCTATTGTGTCATTTAAAACTTGCGTTTCCTTATTAATTTTCTGTCTGGATGATCTGTCCATTGGTGTAAGTGACATTTTAAATTCCTCCAGTATTATTGTGTTACTGTCGATTTCCTCTTCTATCGCTGTTAGCAGTTGCCTTATGTACTGAGGTGCTCCTATGTTGTTGGGTGCGTATATATTTATAATTGTTATATCTTCTTCTTGGATTGATCTCTTGATCATTATGCAGTGTCCTTCCTTGTCTCTTATAACATTCTTTATTTTAAAGTCTATTTTATCTGATGTGAGTATTGCTACTCCAGCTTTCCTTTGATTTCCATTTGCATGGAATATTTTTTTCCACCCCCTCACTTTCAGTCTGTATGTGTCCCTAGATCTGAAGTGGGTCTCTTGTAGACAGCATATAGATGGGTCTTGTTTTTGTATCCATTCTGCGAGCCTGTGTCTTTTGGTTGGAGCATTTAATCCATTCACGTTTAAGGTAATTATCAATATGTAGGCTCATATTACCATTTTCTTAATTTTTATGGGTTTGTTTTTGTAGGTCCTTTAATTCTCTTGTGTTTCCCACTTAGAGAATTTCCTTTAGCATTTGTTGTAGAGCTAGTTTGGTGGTGCTGAATTCTCTTAGCTTTTGCTTGTCTGTAAAATTTTTGATTTCTCCTTCGAATCTGAATGAGATCCTTGCTGAATAGGGTAATCTTGGTTGTAGGTTCTTCCCTTTCATTACTTTTAATATGTCATGCCACTCCCTTCTGGCTTATAGAATTTCTGCTGAGAAATCAGCTGTTAACCTTATGGGAGTTCCCTTGTATGTTATTTGTCCTTTTTTCCCTTGTTGCTTTCAATAATTTTTCTTTGTCTTTAATTTTTGTCAATTTGATTACTATGTGTCTCGGCGTATTTCTCTTTGATTTTATGTTGCCTGGGACTCTGTGCTTTGTAGACTTGGGTGGCTATCTCCTTTCCCATGTTAGGGAAGTTTTCAACTATAATCTCTTCAAATATTTTCTTGGTTCCTTTCTGTCTCTCTTCTCCTTCTGGGACCCCTATAACGCAAATGTTGTTGCGTTTAATGTTGTCCCAGAGGTCTCTTAGGCTGTCTTCATTTCTTTTCATTCTTTTTTCTTTATTCTGTTCCACGGCAGTGAATTCCACCATTCTGTCTTCCAGGTCACTTATCCGTTCTTCTGCCTCAATTATTCTGCTATTGATTTGTTCTAGTGTATTTTTCATTTCAGTTATTGTATTGTTCATCTCTCTTTGTTTATTCTTTAATTCTTCTAGGTCTTTGTTAAACATTTCTTTCTTCTTCTAGGTCTTTGTCACCATTCTTTTTCCGAGGTTGTGGATCATCTTCACTATCATTATTCTGAAATCTTTTTGTGGAAGGTTGCTTATCTCCACTTCGTTTAGCTGTTTTTCTGGGGTTTTATTTTGTTCCTTCATCTGGTACATAATATTCTGCCTTTTCATTTTGTCTATCTCTCTGTGAATGTGGTTTTCGTTCCACAGGCTGCAGAATTGTTGTTCTTGTTGTTGCTCTCTGCCCTCTGGTGGGTGAGGCTATCTAAGAGGCTTGTGCAAGCTTCCTGATGGGAGGGACTGGTGGTGGGTAGAGCTGACTGTTGCTCTGGTGGGCAGAGGTCAGTAAAACTTTAATCCACTTGACTGCTGATGGGTGGGGCTGGGTTCCCTCCCTATTTGTTGTTTGGCCTGAGGCGACTCAGCACTGGAGCCTACTCAGCTCTTTGATGGGGCTAATGGCAGACTCTGGGAGGGCTCATGCCAAGGAGTACTTCCCAGAACTTCTACTGCCAGTGTCCTTTTCCTCACAGTGGGCCACAGCCATTCCCCACCTCTGCAGGAGACCCTCCAACACTAGTAGGTAGGTCTGGTTCAGTCTCCTATGGGGTCACTACTCCTTCCCTTGGGTCCTGATGCCCACACTATTTTGAGTGTGCCCTCCAAGAGTGGAGTCTCTGTTTTTCCCAGTCCTGTCGAAGTCCTGCAGTCAAATCCTGCTAGCCTTCAAATTCTGATTCTCTGGGAATTCCTTCCCCCATTGCTGGACCCCCAGGTTTGGAAGCTTGACGTGGGGCTCAGAACCTTCACTCCAGTGGGTGGACTTCTGTGGTCTAAGTGTTCTCCAGTTTGTGAGTCACCCACCCAGCAGTTATGGGATTTGATTTTATTGTGATTGTGCCCCTCCCACCGTCTCATTGGGGCTTCTCCTTTGTCTTTGGTTGTGGGGTATGTTTTTGGTGAGTTCTGGGGTCTTCCTGTCAATGATTGTTCAAGAGTTAGTTGTGATCCTGGTGCTCTTGAAAGAGGAAGTATGCCCACATCCTTCTACTCCGCCGTCTTAAACCAATCCCCACATGGTATAGTTTTAATAAAGTTATTGTTCTAACAACATGGTAAATACTGATATTGTTAAACTTGATTTCTAGGCCACACATCTTGTCATGTCTGAAATCAAGATGTGACTCATAGTTGAAAATAGCTGACAATTATTATCACCTTTTTTTCCTCACACGTGGATATCTATGATATCAAGATGTATGTGATAAATAATAGTTGTTAAATTCAATGAGATATGGGGGAGATATGGTTTGAAATTATACTTATGACTATTTTCACCACCAAAAACACATTTTTATTAAAAAAACAAATTTCTGCCCATCTGCCATATTTTAAAAGTTTTTATGTACAAAACAGTAAATTATGAAGTAAAAATTAACTTACTTTCCTTTTTAAGTTAATCAGAATTATGTATCAGCCAATCAGATTTTTGGATTAGAATATGATAGCCAGTGTTACCATACTGAGTTGTACAATTTCTGCCATTTTGGCATTTTGCTTTGTTGTAGATAAATATATGATTTATATTCAGCTTTTTGAAATACTGAAAATAGCTCAAAGGCTATTATTACTATTTCAGGGACCCCTAGGAGACCAGAGATACCATGTTGGGAATCACTGTACCAGAAAAATGTACATTTCTGAATTATAATAAGTTCTTATGTGGTTTCACAGGTTATTAAATTCTGTGCAGACCCATGACATAAGACTTCTTTATTTTCATTTAGGTTTGAATATTGTACTAATAAGGAAATGTGAATAGTCTGTAAATCATTTATATTTAGAAGGCATTTTTTACTGTTTGGAATGCGTAGGAGTCTAAAACTTTGAGAATTTACAGGACTTCAATAGAAACAGTGAAAGATTAGAAACATTATAAAGATTAGCTTGAAGCTACATAATGTTCTATCATATGCCTATTTTAAAAGTTCATTTTTGAGGTTTATAATGCTCATAAAATAATAGTAAGTGAAAAAAGCCAACTTCCAACTATATATATAAAATGTACATCAATTTTGTTTAAAATATATGAGTGTGTGTATGTGTGTGTACGTATGCATGTATAAATATAAATGTAATTGTGGGAAGAAAATACAACATAATAGTAACAGTAAGTGATGAATTTACATACAAATGTTTATTATTTTCTTCTTTATACGTATATTTATATGATTATATACAAGAAGCGTATATTAATTTTATGTTTAGAATATAATCAGCATTATTAAAAGACTAAACTACAGGGGGAAAAAAGGCCTATTTCTTCACTCTAACATTTCACCATGAACTCTAACAACTTCTTCCTTCCAAATCATATGATATACCCTCTTTAAGGCAGAACTGAGTTTTCTTGCTATATGGCTAGTTTCTTCCCATGGACATAAAGGTTTTTACTTTGGCTTGAAAGATTTACTTTCTAGTTCCCATTTATGTTCCCAAACCAATTTAGGCATGCAGCATACCGATGATGTAAAATACAATTTCATAGATTCTTAATTTCCTTGGGATAAGGAGATATGATTAATCCATCTCTGTGTTTCCATGTGTGTTGCAGATCTTGGGCACTCAATACTAGTTCTTTGGAAATGCTTGAAACTTTTTCGTTGCTATAACTTGTCCCCATTCTCAAATGGTGCAACATCATATGCCATTTTACATTTATGAACTTTACCTTATTAGTTTTAACTTGTTAATTTTATAAAACACTTTATATTTTTAATAATGATTCATAAATACTTTCAAAACTTTTTAAAATTCAGAGAAGTTAGACATCTTCTTTACCTCTGTATAACTTAATTCCTTATAAACTATCATATAACGTATAATCATATCTTATCAATATCTTATAAAATAACTATATTAACCATCTCTAGATAATTTATAATAACATATTATAAGAGTTATCATAAATTTTATATTCAAGCCACCTGAAGGTTGACATGGAGTAGTGTTTAGGCATACAGGCCCTAGAGTTGAAATGGCTATATTTGAATGCTGGTTTTGCCACTTATTAGCTAAATGACATCTACTTACTTATCTTTTCTGTACTTCATTTTTTTCCCTTTAAAGTGGGTAGAGTAGAATTTACTTTGTAAGTTTATAAAGCAGATTAAATTAGTTATTTATAAAGCATTTAAAATAATGAATAGTACCTAGTATTTACTAAATAAATATTTACTTGATTTATAGCAAAAGTACCAATGAAATTCAATAGGAAGGATATGTTCTTTTTCCCCCAGTAAATGATGCTGGAGCAATTGGATAGCCGTCGGGAAAAAGTAAATCTTGGTCCTCTACCTCATATGATGACCAAAGCTAATTTGAGATGGGTTATATATCTAAATATAAAAGGTGAAACTACATAGCTTCTAGAAGGCAGTATTAAAGAAAATCATCATCCGTTTAGTATAGACAAAAATTTCTTAAACAGAACACAAGTTCTGTTTAACGGAAAAGATTGATACACAAGACTTAAAATTTAGAACCCCTGGTCATCAAAAATAGGGACATTGATAGATGGGATAAGATACGGAAAATACATATAGCCAACAAAGGATTCGTATCCAGAACATATGAAGAACTTCTACGAATCAACAGGAAAAAAAGCATACAATATAATCCAAAAAATGGACAAAACATTTGACCAGGGATTTCACAAAAGAGGATAGCAAAGTGGCCAATAAGCATCTGAAAAAGTAGTCAATTTAACCTGTGTTGCATCAGGAAAACACAAATTAAAACCACAATGAGGGCTTCCCTGGTGGCGCAGTGGTTGAGAATGTGCCTGCCAATGCAGGGGACATGGGTTCGAGCCCTGGTCTGGGAAGATCCCACATGCCGCGGAGCAGCTAGACCCGTGAGCCACAACTACTGAGCCTGCGTGTCTGGAGCTTGTGCTCCGCAATAAGAGAGGCCGAGACAGTGAGAGGCCCGCGCACCGCGATGAAGAGTGGCCCCCGCTTGCTGTAACTAGAGAAAACCTTCTCACAGAAAAGAAGACCCAACACAGCCAAAAATAAATAAATAAATTTATATTAAAAAAAAAAACAACAACACAATGAGATTCTACTATGCACTCACCCCTTATGACTAAAATTTTAAAAGACTGATAATACCAAATGTTGGTGAAGTTATAAGACATCTAGAACTGTCACACATTTCTGGATTGGAGTCTGTGGGAGCCATGAGAATGCACCTTATAAATCTCAAACTACAAGTAGCCTTCCTGACAGCCTTGCCAAAATTCCCTTAAACTGCATGATAGTGTAAGATGCTTCCACCCAACTTTCCCTTTCCTCATTCTTCATAAGGGGTCCAAACTTGCATTGCCCCTTGACAACTCCGCCAGCCTTTCCTGGCTCTCTCTCCATTTTCTCTCACAGGTGTTTTCCCTAATAAAATCATTGTACATTTAGTCCCATTTTAGTGTCCATCTCTTGGGGACATGGACCACTTAGAAAAAATGTTTGAAACTAAACCCAATGGCCAAGAATTTCCATTATTCCAAATTATAGATCCAAAAGAAATAAGTGCATATTTCCACAAAAATATCTATACAAGAATAATCTTAGCACCTACATTGATAACAACCCCACAGTGGAAGCAACCCAAATATTCTTCAGTAGGAGACTGAATAAATTGTGATAACTTCATAAAATGAAATACAATGCAGCAATAAAAAATGAACTACTGGTACGATAAACAATATAATTGAATCCTAACAATATTTTGCTGAGTGAAATAAGCCAGGCACAAATAAGTATATACTGTGTAATTCTATTTATATGAAGTTCAGGAACAAACTAGTATATAATGATAAAAGTTATAAAATGTTATAAAAAAATTTTTTAGTTGGTGGTCATACAAGTAAAAATTATGTGTATTAAAATATGGGTAAAAATTACTGAACAGACAGTTAAGATTAGATCACTTTGTGTACTTTACTATAGGTTTGTTATGCCTCAATTTAAAAAAATTAAAATCGTAGTATGATACTAAGTATTATATGGCATACATAATATATAGATATCTATATATACAAGCATGCATATAACTAAAATCTAGTTTTCTTAATAGATAAATTCCTGTTTCTATAGGTTGTTTATCACTAAAATAATTATATTTTCTGAGTTATTATCTATCTCTTAAAATCCCAACTTTTAACGTTGTTCATTCAAATATACATGAAAGGTAATGGGATAAGTTGATGAACTACAGGTAAAGAAAGTGCCCTGAGAAAAAGATTATGCACAGGAGTTTCTCTAGAACCATTGTGCCAAGCAGGAAAGCCCACAATTTGTTCTAGTAGGTAGATCCAGTAGAGAGATATTTTAGGCATACCACTCGTCTCAAACTACAGGGAATTGTACCTCATTCAAGTAAGAAGCTTATGTATGACGTAGAATGACAGTCGTTGAAGTAGTGGAAATGCCATTCTGTCTTTCAGCTACTATAATTGGGTAGCTGTATTTTGGGGAAAAAAATATGTTTAACTTCCTTCCTTATGGCTACTGTCAAATTTTTTTCTTAAGATCTAGACATGTTTTTGTACTTGAAATGATTCTAAGATTTTTTTTTTTTTTGACTAGAAATAGGGGTGATATTTTTCTTTGAGCACTGCTGCTGAAGAGAGTTTCTTAATTTTAAAGAAGAATTTTATACAATATTTATGCATGTCTCCTTATGTGTGAGCAATTTTTCCACTTAATGCTGGTAAAATATGTGGAAAAGTCAGTAAAAATTTTTTTCTGTGGGTGTACCTTCAGAGAAAAGATCATTGTAGTTATTAAATAAACTTGCCATAAAAAGGCCTCTTTTTATTTGGATATTGAACTTAAAATCTTGCAAGGCAATGAGTTCTTATGAATTGTGTGTAATTATTAGTTTTATTTAAAAGATGTAGAACTTGGAATGACTATGCAAAACTCCTGGATTTTCATCTTCCCTCTGCCATCAACGTACTGGAAAAATTTTAACAGTTTCTATAAATGGAACAATAACACCCAGGGGAACATGGCCTACCAATGTACACCCAGTGTGTTACATTCCTAGCAGTCATAGAAAAAAGGAGAGATTTCGGCTTGGATGAAGCCTTAAGACAACAACTTTCAAAATGTGGTCTGGACCTTCCTCTTTATCACCTGGGTATACTATTTTATTTTATTTTGTTTTTATTTATTATTTTTTAACATCTTTATTGGAATATAATCGCTTTACAATGGTGTGTTAGATTCTGCTTTATAACAAAGTGAATCAGCTATACATATACATATATCCCCATATCTCCTCCCTTTTGCGTCTCTCTCCCACCCTTCCTATCCCACCCCTCTAGGTGGTCACAAAGCACCAAGCTGATGTCCCTGTGCTATGTGGCTGCTTCCCACTAGCTATCTGTTTTACATTTGGTAGTGTATATATGTCCATGCCATTCTCTCACTTTGTCCCAGCTTATCCTTCCCCCTCCCTGGGTCCTCAAGTCCATTCTCTACGTCTCTGTCTTTATTCCTATCCTGCCCCTAGGTTCTTCAGAATCTTTTTTTTTTTTAGATTCCATATATATGTGTTAGCATAGGGTATTTGTTCTTCTCTTTCTGACTTACTTCACTATGTATGACAGTCTCTAGGTCCATCCACCTCACTACAAATAACTCAATTTCGTTTCCTTTATGGCTGAGTAACATTCCATTGTATATTTGTGCCACATCTTCTTTATCCATTCATCTGTTGATGGACACTTAGGTTGCTTCCATGTCCTGGCTATTGGAAATAGAGCTGCAATGAACATTGTGGTACATGACTCTTTTTGAATTATGGTTTTCTCAGGGTATATGCCCAGTAGTGGGATTGCTGGGTCATATGGTAGTTCTATTTTTAGTTTTTTAAGGAACCTCCATACTGTTCTCCATAGTGGCTGTATCAATTTACATTCCCACCAACAGTGCAAGAGGGTTCTCTCTTCTCCACACCCTCTCCAGCATTTGTTTGTAGATTTTTTGATGATGGCCATTCTGACCAGTGTGAGGTGATACCTCATTGTAGTTTTGATTTGCATTTTCTAATGATTAGTGATGTTGAGCATCCTTTCACGTGTTTGTTGGCAATCTGTATATCTTCTTTGGAGAAATGTCTATTTAGGTCTTCTGCCCATTTTTGGATTAGGTTGTTTGTTTTTCTGATATAGAGCTGCATGGGCTGCTTGTAAATTTTGGAGATTAATCCCTTGTCAGTTTTAAAATTAAAGTTCCTGGACTTCCCTGTTGGCTCAATGGTTAAGAATCCGTCTGCCGGGCTTCCCTGGTGGCGCAGTGATTGAGAGTCCGCCTGCCGATGCAGGGGACACGGGTTCATGCCCCAGTCCGGGAAGATCCCACATGCTGTGGAGTGGCTAGGCCCTTGAGCCATGGCCGCTGAGCCTGCACGTCCGGAGCCTGTGCTCTGCAACGGGAGAGGCCACAACAGTGAGAGGCCCGCATACTGCAAAAAAAAAAAAGAATCCGCCTGCCAATGCAGGGGACACTGGTTCGAGCCCTGGTCTGGGAAGATCCCACATGCCGCAGAGCAACTAAGCCTGTGCACCACAACTAATGAGCCTGAGTGCCACAACTACTGAAGCCCACATGCCGAACCGGTGCTCCAAAACAAGGGAAGCCACCACAGTGCGAAGCCCACGCACCGCAACGAAGAGTAACCCCTACTTGCCACCACTAGAGAAAGCCCGCGCACAGCAACGAACACCCAACACAGCCAAAAATAAATAAATAAACATATGTTTTTTAAAAATTGAGGTTCCTGTCAGCCTTTACACAAAATTTATGGGCATAGAGCCTGGAAATCCACATTTTGAACTTGCAACCCAGAAGATTCTTAAATACAAGTTTTTTGGATTATTTGTTTTGTTTTTTGTTTTTTTAACCAATAATGAGTGTGATGATTACTCTTACAGAACTACACTTCATTATGCCTGCTAAAATTACTCATCCTATCCCCACAAATTAAACTAGCATCAACAAGGCAAGGTAAACAAACAATGGACATGAAGAGTTTGGTATAATATTTGTTATTCAAAATGAGTTTTATTTTATTTTTTTTAATTTTTTTTTTGCGGTACGCGGGCCTCTCACTGCCGTGGTCTCCCCCGCTGCGGAGCACAGGCTCCAGACGCACAGGCTCAGCGGCCATGGCTCACGGGCCCAGCCGCTCCGCGGCATGTGGGATCTTCCGGGATCGGGGCACGAACCCGTGTCCCCTGCATCGGCAGGCGGACTCTCAACCACTGCGCCACCAGGGAAGCCCCCCGAAATGAGTTTTAAACAATCCTACCTATTTGTTAGTATCATTCCTTTCCAGTAAATAGCTATATTTTGTCCTCAGACAAGAACTTCATCTTACTTTTATCATTTAATGATATCTACAAAGGAGATCTCAGGGATATTACAAAATTAGAAGTTAATTCTGGCATAATTGATTGTTGTATCTCTTAATGAAAAACAATGATTTTTAAATTATATAAAATGAACAGAAGAGCCACCATGCCATTTCTTGTCCCTTTGCTATTAATCTAAAATTATGTTAATGAACTCAGAAGAATAAAAGAAAAATGTCTTCCTTGATGATTCATATTTTTGAAAGAGAACCAGGTTTGAGAGATAAGAATCTGAGACTTTTAGCTTCTTTCCTACACACATGATTTAGTTTTGTGCCTGAAATCTTGAGATTCTTACCAAACTTAGGACACACTTTTAAATCCAACACGAATGTGAGAAATAAAGGCAAGATATTTCATTGTGAAATGATATTTCCTTTAAAGTTTGAAGTGGATACAAGTGGAACTGTTAAATTTTACCAATTTAAAATGTGAGAGACTTGTCTATTATAATGATACCAGCTCGCCTTTCACAGGCTATTAGGGAGACAGCCAGTTTCCTTCTACTTACTGAATGAAGAGAATCTAAGCTGAAGTAGGGAATCCTTGTTTAGAGTTAAAAATTCAGTGTCCTCACCATTTTTGGGTGCTGACTTGCTTACTTAATTTGGGCCATATTGGTATTTTTACTTCGAATAACTCAATGATGAAATGGTAATAATATATCCAACTTACTTCCTAATATTAAAAAGCAGTGCAGGGCTTCCCTGGTGGCGCAGTGGTTGAGAGTCTGCCTGCCGATGCAGGGAACGCAGGTTCGTGCCCCGGTCTGGGGGGATCCCACATGCCGCGGAGCGGCTGGGCCCGTGAGCCATGGCTGCTGAGCCTGCGCATCTGGAGCCTGTGCCCCGCAACGGGAGATGCCACAACGGTGAGAGGCCCGTGTACCACAAAAAAAAAAAAAAAAAAAAAGCGCAGCTCTGATATGAACAAAAATTCAAGGCAGAGTAAATAGCTAGATCTTTTTGTTATAATATTGCCAAAGTAATAAATTCTTAGTATTTTTATTATTATTTGTTGATCATAAGGTAAAAAGACATGTTGAGAAAAAGTGCTGTTGTCCAACTTTCTCTTCTTCCTACTGTTCATACATAGATACTATCCTTACTTCATTGACAGAAAATGTTATCAATTTTTCCATGGTTTTTTTTCTGAGGTTCAAGTTTTATAAGGAAAGTTAATAAAATATGAAAAGAACCTTGGCAATTGTTAAAAAAAAGTAGTGCTTTGGGATTATGAGGTGAAGTAAAGATTGTTCTTTTTAAATAAGTCCACACTAGGGTGTTGATATGAATTATAATGAGGCCATGGGCATGAAAGCACCTGGCACTTATATCAGTACTCTCTCTAAAAAAGGTTTATAAAGTATTACATATTTTATATGTTTATGAACTCATATACATTAATATTACATTTTATTAAAATATATCCATTTATAAAATATATATATATGTTACACACATATAAATATACAAATTAGAAAGCTACATCTCTAGATCTTCCTATAGATATCATAAGGTTGATGTTCTCTTCTTTGAGAAAGAGTTTCCTTGGAGAGTCTGGTACTAGCTCTGGAACCACCCCTACATCTCTAACTTTTATCATATATGTCCAGACTGCTTCAAGTCTAGGGTCACTCAGTGGAATTTCCAGACAGTGCATAGTCACAATTTTACTACAATTATACTTTGAGTTTCATAACTTGAAACAGGCAGTCAGGCTCAGAAACCAACCACATGAAGGAAAGCATGAGGCATGGAATAGCTCTACATGTCTCCCCTCCCTAAACCTCACTTTTTCAGAACTATAAAAATTCATTGTAGCTCCAGCCACTTCAGGAGGATGAACTTCTCCTCTATCTGGAAATCACACAGGCATTCTTAATCATTTCTCAATTTTGGCATTCAGTTGGCAATGCTTTGTAAATTCACCTTCTCTCCCTATTTAAGAGCTGCAGGAAGACTAAGGGCAAATTCATAAAATACGCACAGTGCCCCCCATATAGAAAGTTTGTGGCTAAATGGTGTTCAACACTATTTGCAAGGCTGGCAATTTAGAGTAAAGGTTGGAGATCAACCAGCTCTTTTAAAAGGACAAATTGTTCTCATACCATTGATTATAGAGATCTGTTCAATAGGAGAATGAAGAATGCCTACTTGACTTGTCAGACACTCAAAGAATCTTAGGCTTTAGAGCTAAGAATGTAATTTTGTCAGCAGATTGATATAAGTCTGAGACCTGGCTCTATCATTGACAGTGAGTGGGTCCTGGGCACGTGACTTAGCCACTCTTAAGTTTCAGCATTCTCATCCATAAAGTGGAGATAGTTCATTCAAAATATATTCAACCAACATTTACTCTGCTCAAGACCTGCCAATCACGTGGTGATAATGTCTACTTCATAATACTATTGCAAGGACTAAAAGAGATGATGGACATTGTGTTTTTAGAATAGGTCTGGTGCATAAAAAGACACACAGTAAATGTTTATTAAAATATTTTATCAACTATTCTTCCCTGTTAGGTAATTTTATTATTATTTTCGTTGAATCATGTTCATCAAATAAAACATTTAATATAGCCACTTTCCTAGAAATTAAAAATAGGTGTAGTGATGAAGTGAATCATCAAGGAAGAAGCTTAGTCTTAGTGAAGGTAATGATCCTTACTGAGTTACTAGATTGAGATCATATTGTCTGTTACGTGGGATTCTTTCACCTTTACCAAACATGAAACCCATACTACTTCAGAATGAAGTAAAACAAACTGGATATTTTGCTATGCTTTTCTTTCTTTTGCTTTTGTTGTTCTTTGGTTGGTTTTGTTTTGTTTTGAGAGTTACAGTGTTTCTTCCACTTCTTCCTTTGGGAATGAGAAAATTGTTTTCTTGTTCACATACTCTTAGATTTTCCTCTAAAAGACTGCTTTTCAATAGTATGATATATTACTAAAATAATAATAGATTAAATTTAACATGCATGACATTATGAAAATTTAGCATGCATCTTAAAGTTAAACTATGCAAAAAATAACTAAAAATTTAGCATGCAACCTCAAGCAAATTCACTCAAAAGTGACTGAAATATGGAAAGCAACTGAAATATGGAAAGCAACGATAAGATTACCCTTTTATTCCCACACTGAAAGAATCATTAAAGAAGTTGGTACAAATGAGCATTTACTTTTGAATGTGGCTGAGTGAGATTTAGGGGTTCAAGAAAGTTCTAGGATTCTGAGAATATTTCAGAGTATCAAAGACCCATTGGCAATTAAGAGCAGCAAAGGGCAAGAAGTATGCAAATCTGCCTACATCAAACCATCAAAATCTCTAAGATCTTTTATTCTAGGTTTCCACAAGGAAATATACAAGCTGATTTTTAAAAGAGCAGCATTGTTATGGATGAAGATTAAGAGCAAATTCTAAACAGTTATAAACAAAGGTGTAGAAACAGAGGTATACACATATATATAAATTATTTTCCACTAAAGTGTAAATTCTTCTCTACATATTCTCTATATTATGACCGTCCATAACTTCAAGGAAAAAATAGGTGCCCAATAAATAATAAGGAAAAAGATAGGTGGCCAAGGAAGCTGAATACTTTTTTATTCATCCACTAAAAAATTTATAAGCATCAAATCATCCACATATTTTCATAAGCATATGAGAATAAATTGGAAAGTATTGCATGCGTGGTTAAGTACATATTTTTAATAATGTGTTGAGGTGAAATTCACATAACATAAAATTAAGCATTTTAAAGTAAACAATTCAGTGGTATTTAGTACATTTACAAAGTTGTGAAATCTATCTAGTTTCAAAACATTATCATCACTCCAAAGTAAAGCCCTTTACCCAATAAACAATTTCTCCTCATTCTTCCCATCCTCTAGCCCTTGGCATCCACCAGTCTGCACTGTGTCTCTAAGTTAATAACCCTACAATGGCCTCTAAGTGCTCAAGTAAAAGAATATGTCACACACCTCTCACTTTAAGTCAAAAGCTAGAAATGATTAAGCTTAGTGAGGAAGGTATGTCAAAAGATGAGATAGGCCCAAAAGTCCTCTTGTGCCAGTTGGCAAAGTTGTGAATGCATAGGAAAGGTTCTTGAAAGAAATTTTAAATGCTAGTCTAGTGAACACACAAATGATAAAAATGGGAAACAGCCTTATTGCTGAGATGACAAAAGTTTTGGTTGTCTGGATAGAAGACCAAACCAACCACAACATTCCCTTAAACCAAAGTCTAATCCAGAGTAAGGCCTTAACTCTCTTCAATTTTATGAAGGCTGAGAGAGGTGAGGAAGCTGTGGAGGAAGAGTATAAAGCTAGTAGAGGTTTAAGGAAAGAAGCCATTTTCATAAGCTAAAAGTGCAGGAAGCAGCAAGTGCTGATGTAGAAGCTACAGCAAGTTATCTAGAAGAACTAAGTAAGATAATTAATGAAAGTGGCTATATTAAACAACAGATTTTCAGTGTAAATGAAACAGCCTTATACTGGAAGAAGATGACATCTAGGACTCTCAAAGCTAGGGATGAGAAGTTAATGCCTGGCTTCAAAGCTTCAAAGGACAGGTTGACTATCCTTATACGAACTAATGCAGCTGGTAATTCTAAGTTGAAGTCAATGCTCATTTACCATTCCGAAAATTCTACGGCCCCTAAGAATTCTACTAAATCTACTCTTCCTGTGCTCTCTCAATGGAAAAAGAAAGACTGGATGACAGCACATGTATTTACAACATGGGTTACTAAATATTTTAAGCCCACTGTTGAGAACTACTGCTCAGAAAAAAGAAGATTAGCTTCAAAATATTACTGCTCACTGACAATGCACCTGGTCCCTCAAGAGCTCTGATGGAAATATACAACAAAATTCATGTTGTTTTCGTGTCTGCTAACACAACATCCATTCTGTAGCCCATGGGTCAAGGAGTAATTTTAACTTTTAAGTCTTATTATTAAAGAAATACATTTCATAAGACTATAGCTTTCATAGATAGTGATTTCTCTGATGGATCTGGGCAAAGTCAATTTAAAGTCTTCTGTAAAGGATTCACCATTCTAGATGCCATTAAGAACATTCTTGATTCAGGGGAAGATGTCAAAATAGCAACATTAACCCGAGTTGGGAAGAAGTTGATTCCAACCTTCATGGATAACTTTGAGGGGTTCAGGACTTCAGTGGAGAAAATAACTCCACATGTGGTGGAAATAGCAAGAGAACTAAATTAGAAGTGGAGCCTGAAGATGTGACTGGATAGTTGCAATCTCATGATAAAAACTTGAACGGATGAGGATTGCTTCCTATGAATGAGCAAAGAAAGTGGTTTCTTGAGATGAAAATTTCTCCTGATGAAGATGCTTTGAAGATTGTTAAAATGACAACAAACGACTTAGAATATTACATAAATTAGTTGATAAAGCAGTGGCAGCGTTTTCTAGAACTGACTCCAATTTTGAAAGAAGTTCTGTTTGTAAAACTCTGTCAAACAGCAACGCATGCTACAGAGAAATTGTTCTTGAAAGGAAGAGTCTGATGCAGCAAACTACACTGTTCTCTTATTTTAAACAATTGCCCGAACTACACCAACCTTCAGCCACCACCACCCAGACCAGTGAGCAGCCATCAATATTGCAGCAGGATCCCCCACCAGCAAAAAGATTACAACTCACTGAAATCTCAGATGATAGCATTTTTTTAACAATAAGGTATTTTTTTCAGGTACGTGCATTGTGTTTTTAGACCTAATGCTATTGCACACTTAATAGACTTACAGTACACAGTGAAAACATGACTTGTGTGTGCACTAGGAAACCAAAAAATTCATATCACTTGCTTTATTGCCGTATTTGCTCTATTATGGTGGCGTAGAACTGAACCTGCAGTATCTCTGAAGTATGTCTATATTCTATATATATCTATATACACCAAAATTTGTTTATCCATTCATCGCTTGATTGATATTTATACTGTTTCCACACTTTTGGCTATTGTGAATACTGCTGCTATGAACACGAGAGTACATGTGCTTTTTTGAGTAGCTGTTTTCAATTATATTGGGTATATAAGTAGGAGTGGAATTGTGGGGTCGTATGGTAATTCTGTGTTGAACTTTTATGAGGAATCGCCAAACTATTTTCCAGTGGCTGCATCAATTTGCATTCTCACTACCAGTATATGACAATTTCAATTGCCACACATCCTGAACAGCACTTTTAAATTTCCTTTTCTTTTAATTAAGTATTATTGTATCCATCCTACTGAGTGTGAAGTGGTACTTCATTGTGGATTTGATTTGCATTTCCTTAACAGCTAATAATGTTGAGCACACGTTCATGTGCTTGTTGGCCATTTGTATATCTTCTTTAGAGAAATATCTCTTCAAGAATTTGCCAATTTTTAAATTGAGTTGTTTCTATTTTTCTTGATGATCTGTAAGAGTTCTTTATATATTTTTGTCCTTATTAGATATATAATTTGACAATATTTTCTCCAGTTCTCTAGATTGTCTTCACTTTCTTGATAATATCCTTTGATGAACAAGTTTTAAATTTTGATGACGTTCAATTAACTTATTTTGTCTTTTGTTGCTCCTGCTTTTCTTGTCATAGCTAAGAATCTATCACAAAATCCGAGGTCATGAAGGTTTATTTGTTTTCTTCCAAATATTTTATTATTTTAACCCTTATATTTATGTCATTGACCCATTCTGAGTTAATTTTTGGTAAATGTTCTGAGGTAGGGGGTCTAACAGCAGTATTTTGCATGTGAATATCCACTTGTCCCAGCACCATTTGCGAAAAGACTGTTATTTCCCCCATTGAATTGTCTAAGCACCCTTGTCAAATATCAACTGGTCACAGACGTATGGGTTTATTGCTAGACTCTCAAGCCTATGCCATTGTTCTATATGTCTATCCTATGCCATTACCACAATATTTATATTGCTATAGCCAGGTAGTGAGTTTTGAAACTAGGACGTATGATTCCTTTAACCTTGTTCTTTTTTCAAGATTGTTTTGACTATTTGGGGCCCCTTGCAATTCCATATGAATTTGAGGACCACCTTTTCACTTTATGCAAAAAGGTCTTGGGATTTTGATAGAGATTGCATTGAATCTGAAGATCACATTGGGTAGCATTGACATCTTAGCAATATGGAGTCTTCCAACCCATGAACTTGGGATGTCTTTCAGTTTTTTTAAAGTCTTCTTTAATTTCTTTCAGCAGTGTTTTGTAGTTTTTGCTGTACAAGTCTTCATCTTCTTGGTTATAGTTATTTCTAGTTACTTTATTCTTTTGGACACTATTATAAATGGAATTGTTTATTATTTCCTTTTTTATTGTTTATTGCTGGTGTATAGAAATACAACTGATTTGGGGTTGTATTAAGGGTATTGATCTTATACCCTGAAGATTTGCTGAATTCATTTTTTACTCTATTAGTGTTTTTGGATTTGGAAGGAATTTCTACCTATAAGATCATGTCATCTACAAAGAGAAATAGTTTTACTTCTTTTCCAGTCTGGATGCCTTTTATTCAATGATTGATTGATTGATTTTGGTGCCTAGTTGCTCTGGCTAGAACATCAAGTACAATGTTTAATAGCAAAGGTAAAAGCTGGCATTGTTGTCTTCTTCATAATATTAGGAGGAAAGGTTTCAGTCTTTCACTATTGAGTGTGATATTATCTCTGTGTTTGTCATAAATGCCCTTCATCATATTAAGGAAGTTTCCTCTATTCTTAGTTTTTGTGATATTTTTGTCATAAAATGCTGTTGATTCTGTCAAATGTTTTTCTGTGTCAGTTGAGATATCATGTGTGTGTAAGTGTGTGTGTTTCCCTTTTGTTCTATTAAGATAGTGTATTAGATTGATTTTCTTATGTTGAACCACCCTTGAATTCCTGGGATAAATCTCACTTGGTCCTGGTGTATAATCTCTTTAATATACTGTTTGGTGGTTTAGTTTGCTAGTATTTATTGAAGACATTTGTGTCTATAATAATAAAGGATATAGTCTGTAATAATCTTTTTTGTGACATCTTTATCTGGTTTTGGTATCAAGATAATGCTGGTCCCACAAAATGAGTTAGAAAGTGCCCCCCCCCCTTCTTCTTGTAAGAACTTAGAGAGGATTGGTGTTATTTCTTCTTTAAATGTTTGGTAGAATTTGCCAGTGAAGACATTTGGTCCTGGCATTTTCTTTGTTT
Organism: Orcinus orca; assembly: GCF_937001465.1. Taxonomy (NCBI): domain Eukaryota; kingdom Metazoa; phylum Chordata; class Mammalia; order Artiodactyla; family Delphinidae; genus Orcinus; species Orcinus orca. Next base: position 49,685,845 of record NC_064571.1, read on the forward strand.
GGAGAATTTTTTATTACTGATTCAACCTCTACTTGTTACAGGTTTGTTCATATTTCTTCTTGAGCCAGTTTTGGTAATTTGAATGTTTCTAGGAATGTGTCAATTTCAATGAGATTATTTAATTTGTTGGTGTACATTTGTTCATAGTATTTTCTTATAATCTTCTTAAAAAATATTTCTGTATGGTCAGTAGTAACATCCCCACTTTCATTTCTGATCCTGGTTATTTGCAAATTGTCTCTTTTGTTTTTGTCAGTCTAGCTAAAGCTTTGTCAGTTTTGTTTTCAAAGAACCAACGTTTGGATTTACTGATACTATTATTTTCCATTCTGTATTTTATTTATCTCATTTTGAACCTTTATTATTGTCCTCCTTCTGTTAGCTTCGGGTTTAATTTGCTCTTCTTTTTCTAGGTCCTTAAGGTAGAACGTTAGGTTCCTTAAACCGTCCTCTGACTACTGCCTTTGCTTTATCCCATAAGTTTTATGCTGTGCTCTTATTTCCATTCATCTCTTCGTATTTTTAATTTCCCTTGCGATTTATTCTTTGACCCATTAGTTGCTTGAGTGTGTTGTTTCATTTTTACATATTTGTGTGTTTTTTTCAATTTTCCTTCTGTTATTTATTTCTAGCTCTATTGTTGTCAGAAAAAATTCTTTGCGCAATTTCAGTCTTTTTAAATTTATTAAGACATGTTTTGTGGCTTAACATATGGTCTACTCTGGAGAATTTTCTATGTGCATTTGAGAAGAATGAATATTCTGTGCTTGTTGGGTAGAGTAGTGTATATATATCTGTTAGGTACAGTTGGATTATAGTGTTGTCCGAGTCCTCTATTTCCTTACTGATCTTTTATCTAAATGTTCTCTGTTATTGAAAGTGAGCTATTGAAGTTTCCAACTATTATTCTTGAAATGTCTATTTCTCCCCTTCAAGTCTGTTGATGTTGGTTTCATTTCTTTAGGGGCTCTGTTGTTTCAGGTGTATGTGTTTATAATTATTGTATTTTCTGGGTAAATTAATTCTTTTATCAATATATAATGTCTTCCTTTGTCTTTGTAATAGATTTTGACTTAAAGTTTACGTTGTCTGATACTAGTTTGTCTTTTTTTTTTTTTTACTATTTGCATGGAATATCTTTTCTAGTAGACTTTTTTTTATAACTTCTGAATGCATAATGTCAATGGTAATCAAATTAATAATTAATTCATGCATCCATTGATTTATTCATCTGAAATTAACTGATTACCTATTATCCCTAAATTAAAGATTTTGCCGTCAAGTCGCCTTCATTTTAACCCAATCTCTTAATGGCACAGAAATTGTGTTTAAAGTGTGGTCCCTCAAATAAAAGAGAACATTTTTATTAAAATGTTTTTAATCACCTTTATTGAAATATAAGTTATGTATAACAAACTGTGTCCTTTTAAGAATATTGCTTAATAAGTATTGAAAATGCATACATTCATGTAAACCCAACACAATCAAGGTATAGAACACTTCCACCTCAAAATATTTTCACAGTCCCTGCAATCCCAGCCCCACACAAGTATTTCTCCCCTTCCTCCCACTAAAGTCTAGATTGTCTTATCTACAATTTCAAAGAAATGGATTCATAACGTACTTACTCTTTTGTAGCTGTTTCCTTTTGCTTAGCAAAACGTATATGAAATTCAGACATATTGTTGTGTATATTGGCAGTCCATTCGTTTTAATTGCTAAGTAGTTTTCCAATGTATAAATATATAATGTATTTACCCATTCACCCACTTATGAACACTTTATTCCGGTTTATAGCTACTATAAATAAGCTGCTATGTGTATATGTATATATTTTTGTGAACACTTAGGTAAGTAAATACTTGGGTATTGAACATATGAAACCTTTGCCCTGATGGTTACCTAGGCCACAATTATTTGGACCTTGGGGGGAAAATCAATTTTTAAACTTTCTTTTTAAGAAAATTTTTTATACCTGTCTTACTTATAATATCTATCCCTGGACTTTTTGTATTCCAAATGTTTGTGATGCTGAGAAGTAAAGTTCATTTTATGTGATATTCATGCATTTTAATCTACTTTTGGTAGATACTTAAGGATATTAAACCCTCATTTAAATATGAAAAAATACTTGGGTAAATACTTACACGTGCAATTCTAAGTCAAATGTAAGTGTATTTTAAAACATAAAAAGTTGTCAGTTTGCCAAAGTGATTGTACCACTTTACACTCCCACCAGAAATACATGAGACTTTCAGTTGCTCCCCATCCTCTCCAACACTTAGTAATGTAGCCTTTATAATGGAGATGTTTCAGTATCTCATTTAGTTTAATTGTCATTTCTCCAATGACTAATGATGATAAGGATATTTCCATTTGCTTTTTGGCCATTTATGTGTCTTCTTTTGTGAAATATCTATTGGAGAATTTTGCCCATGTTTTAGCTGGGTTGATTGTATTCTTAACATTGAGTTGTAAAAATGTCTTACATATTCTGAATACAAGCCCTTTATTACAGTTTATTATAGTCTGTGGCTTTTAATTTTATTTTCTTAATGTTCTCTTCCAAAGAAACAAAGATTTTGATTTTAAGGAAGTTCAACTCATCAATTTTTCTTTTATGCATAGTACTTTTTGCTTTTTGCGAAATCTTTGTTAAACCAAGATTGCATAGATTTTTCTCCTTTATTTTGTTCTAGAAGGTTTATATTTTCATATTTACATTTAAGTATATGATACATTTCAACTCACATTAACTCCTGTTGAGAATAGAATCTTTTCTGTGATTCAAGAAGCTTAAAGATGTAATTGATTCTTTGCTGGGTAACATAGGAATAGCACTGACAACATACATATCACATTTATTTTTTAGGCAAAACCATTGAAAGAAATGTGTCATTACTTTGTGGATTAAATAGGTATCATATTTACTATAAAATGTGTAAGAGCCTCAGTTTTTAAGATTCAAATCTTAATAGTGTTAAACAGATACCACCTAAATGGTAGTGCATTTATTTTCATGAACTTTTCTCATATTCAAATGTGTAATTCTCAGCTCCCAACTCTACTACTATGATTCAATAGTAGGTAAATCAGGTGAAATGCAAAACCAGTACAGCGTTTGCAGACAGAATTCAACAATATGAACCAAAATTATCTATGCATTTATCCTTGAACCAGCAAAATGATTTCTAGGATTACATTCCCAAAATGAAATGGCATAAAATATCATGGCACGAGACCATTTATCATAGCACTATTATAATAACAAAGGCTAGAAACAGAGCAGAAAAGTGGTTGCCACGGCAGGAGGTGGGGGCAAAAAGGAGAGGTTGGTAACAGGGTACAAAGTTTCAGTTATAAGAAGAATAAGGTCTGAGGATCTAACAAAAAACATGGCGACTGTAGTGATAACACTGTATTGTATAATTGAAATTTGCTGAAAGAGTAGAACTTAAATGTGCTTACCTCCCCCCAAAAAGGATAAATACGTGAGGTGATGGATGTGTTAATTAACAAGATGAGTGGAATCCTTTCACAAGGTACACATATATCAAATCACCACAATGTACATTTTAAATGTCTTGTAATTTTATGTCAATTATACCTCAATAAAGCTGAAATAATAGGTCTTAAAAAAAAAAAAAAAAAAGACTGGAAATGACCCAAACATCATCAGTTGAGGACTCCTGAGTAAATTATGGTTCATCTGCATTTTGGAGTACTACACGGCTGTTAAAGAAATTGGGAATATATTTATATACTGCTCTATAGAGTCCTTCAAAATGTATTATTAAGTAAACAACAAATTGTCATGAAGAAAAATGTGTATAATACATGCCCATTTATTTAATGGAGTACTGATATATAATTATATAGTTTTGAAAATGAATAATCTTAAAAATAAAATAATAAAGTAATATAAATTACCTAAGAGGGGAAAATAGGTTGAAGGAATCAGGGACAGAAACCAAACTTCACCGAAAATGCTTTACTTTATACATTTGTTTAGAACCATGTAAATGCTTTACATAATTAGAGGAAGAAGCTAAAGTCAAACAACAGCTTCCAAGAACCAAAGAAAAAATGAACTGAGCAATGCATCCAGTTGGTGCCTTAATTACATAGTGAAAAGTCATTATAAGTGACTATTAAAGATGGTAATTTGATGATGAATTTCCAGGGAGGGATATAGCATAAAAACCAAAAATAACTACATAATAAATCTCAAGGAATTTTCAGCAATCATATTTCAGTAATAATATCAGTATTGTTCTAAAATCATGTTATATATGTAAGAAAAGAGATTATTTATAAAGACATTAAGTAAAACCTCATAATCTTAAATTCTTACATTTTAACTGGAAAGAACCATATAACTCATGGCATGTTTTCCCTTAAAAACAAAAACAAAAACAAAACCCAAAACTTTACCTCTGTCCAGCGAGTCAGCTTAGGAACTGATCCACATAGCACCGATAACATCGCTAACACCAAGATTGTTGGCTTTAAGTAACATTTTGTACTAAAAGGATACAAGCTTCTTGGAAAAATGGCTGACTACAGGTCCAGGGAAGAAAATGTACAAATTAGCTTGAAAGATCTGATTATAACAGAAAGCAATAAAGTTATCAAATACTATTAAAGTTAGATCAAATAGATTTAGGAAGCAACTTGAAGAGACATCTACTGGATAAAAGTGAGACTTTGGAGAATATTCTAATAGTAAAACAAATGGACTAAAACATAGCAAACCTCTTAAAATCCATCAGTCCATAATAATATAAAGTCCTCACTGGTCACTATATCAATCATCTATTACCAATAGTCTTGTGAAATAAACCACCCAAAACTCAGTGGCTTAAGCAAAATTCATGGATTCTTGTTCATATGTCTGTGGGGCTCCTGGAGGTCAGCTGCTCTAGTTTGGGTTTGCCTGGGCTTGGCTCCAAGCAGCAGATGGGGTCCAGATCTCCTCTGCATTTCTGTCATCCTCCTTGGGTCAGGAGCAGACTGATGAGACATGTTCTTCTCATGATAGTGACGGAAGGCAAGAAAGCAAGCCTAACCACACAAGTACATATCAAGCTGCTTATTGCTGTTTGGCTGCCATTAGCCAAAGTAATTTCTCATGACTGACCCCAAAGTCAAGAGGGGAAAGAACACTCTGCGTCTACTAAAATTAACTCAAAAGTATAATAATATAGCATGACATTAATTCTTCATCCCACACAGGTGGGATGAAGAATTAATGTCAATAATTTAATCTCCCACAGCCACTTATGGGACATTTTCTAGAGAACCAACTAATAATGTGAAATATCAGTAAATAAAAAGATATTTTAAAAATACATATCCTGCCTTTCCATTGCAAACTATGCATCAAGATATTCAAAGAGTTTATGAAGAATGTATTTAAAAACTAATAAATGAAGAAAGAACAATGAAATTAGAATATTGCCATTCTTGAATACTCTAAAATTAGAATATCACCATTCTCGACTGGTAATGAAATAACGTATTGGCACATAATCATCAGTGCTTGATAGAAATATATGTGAAAAGCTTATGGAGCAAGGAAACTAACAAATAATACCAGAGTTGCCAGGAAGTAATTGAGAACCAATTTAAATAGACTCCCACTAGCCAAAGATGACAAAATTTGAGCATCAATAAGCAGAATAAAAGCAATGGATCAAAATTCATTAAAATATTTGAATGTATGAGTCATAAAAATATTGAACACAAACAAAATTCAAACAAGTAAAAATAAAACATGGGTGACATTTGGATGATAGAAAGAAATCAACTCATTATTTTAAACATAGGAAAATAAAGGAAACAATCAGGCATTTGCCCAGCTTTTCCTATATGAGCTGTAATGCAGGGTAAACAAATAATTGATTAGAGAAAGTTTCCCTTTATGCATGTATTTCAGTTAATAAACTAATAATGATTGAATAAATTAGAATATCACTATTTTACAACCCCTAATAGATTTAAGCAATGCTCATCAATTGCTAACATTACCCAAAGAAAGACAAACAGATATTGCATATTTCTTGAATAAAATGCATAATGCCACCTATAAAGTAGTATTTTCCAAACTTTCTAACTTCAATCTAATCAAGTCTCTAGATCTCACCTCTAATTTATATGAGGTGCAGGGGAGGCAGAAACATGTTACATTAAACCTTGGGGTGCAATTTGCAAAACCCAGAGCATAAGAAAGTACAATACAGAAACTGCTCAGACAAATAAGATCGTCCATGAATTGATAATTGTTGGAAGTTGGGTAAAGGAACATGGACATTTTGAATTGTATTTTTGCATTTATCTGAATTTGAATAATATTTTCTTTTTTATTTAAAGTAAGTCATGCTGGGCATTTGTTGAAACTATGTGTGGTTTAACAGTAGAACAAGTCTCATTTTGGGATGTATGTAGAGCCCAAGTTATCCTTTAAGCTGTCTGACTAGTGAACCAGAGTGGCAGTGGCTAGTGGACATTTTCTGAGTCACTGCGCTCCCCTCTGAATACTATTCAGAGTGCCATCTAATATCAGTGACTTTCAGAGATTAATGACAAAACTAAAGTGGGTGCTAGTTTGTAAAATTCAGAAGTTAATCTCTCATCTAGAGCAGTAACTAAAATTCCTGAAATAGGAGATTGAACAGTTATTCAAAAAAAAAATCACCCATGTGATCACATTCATGCGTTAGACTAAATATGTTTCCTATGTGTCTGATGATCAAACATCTTGAGTATATTTATAAATAACTTATGATCGCGTGTCATCATGAACAATTGTACACATCATAAAAAGAAACTCTTGCTGATGTGAGTCAATGAATTGCCACCAATACTTAAATTTAGGTAGTAAGATGGGAACATGGTGACTCTCTTCTGCTTTCATGTATATTACTTTGGCATTCATGAAGGTCTGGCATTAAATGACATCTTTTTTTTTTTTTTTGTACCTCAAGATTCCTGTATGCTAGAGCTATCCTCTTACTGCCTTTATGTTGTTAAGCCTCTGTAAGGGAGTAACCTAATAAGAATTTTAATAGTGCATAGACAATGTGACTCTAAACAAAAATGTGCAAGGACTGCTATTAAGAAATATTTATCAGTAAATCTTGTTGTTTTAACTACAGAGACTCTGATTTGCAAATGGGATGTCTGTGTGGGTGTAATATTTAACTGATTTCTCTAGATTTAAATTTCATGGGGAAAGACATTAGTTCTTGGATACATGACTTTGAAATAATGGTATTTATTGACTTTGATTATGCTTTTTAACTGATGTCAATGTGAAGCTTTGGCATTAGAAAATGTCTTAAATATGTTGAATTGTATGTGAAGTCAACTAGTAAAACATAACTCTTCAATTTGAAACAGATGGGGACTGAAGACATAATGTTTAGGGAGATAGATTGGGGTGGGGGATACAAAGAGATGAAGACATATGGAAGGAAGGAGGGATGCTATAAAGCCTCTAAATAGGTACGTGAATGGAAGTGCTCCTTTACGTTGTCCATAGATGACAGTATACTCATGGAATTTGTTGTTTTGTTTTGGTGAAGTTGGCTGAAATTTAAATACTGTTAGTTTTAGGAAAGAAATCAGTAGAGTAATTGGTTCCAGTACTATGAAAATTAAGAACGTGTCCTTCCTGTGCCTCCTGTTAGTTCATTTCTAGAGTAAGAGTGTTGTATATACAGCCAAATGGATTATTGGTCTGTCTCTGAATGTCAGCCCTCATGCCCATATAGGACACTTATGTCTATAAAGATATAAGTTATAACCTCCCCATGAAAAGCATCAGAGAGAAATCTGAATTACAGTTTTTGTTCAGCCTCAACTCTTGTTATTAATTATGCTGTTCCATTATTTTGCTATTTATGAAGTGGGGAAGAGCAGTCATATGTTCCTCTCCATTTGGGCCAGTTGGGAAGTGGGCAGAGCTCCTTGGAAGACTAGATCATCCCACCAAATTACTATGCCAAAAACACATAAAGTGTATATGCCGAGTGCTACAGAAGGATTAACACCCAATCAAGGTTTAAGATACAGTAGAGTTATATGGGGATGAAGATTAAAAATTTAGATTCCTGGGATTTGCTTTTAGAAAATTCCAAATCATGAGATATTGGAACAAGCCCAGGAATCTGTATTGTAGTGAACAGCCCAGGTGATTTCAATATGTGTAGTTCCTAGAACGTGATTATCATAAACACTAATAAGCTGATACAATATGAAAAGACGTAGAAGTTAGAAAACCTACATTTACTCTTCAAGAGATTATAAGAAAATATTAATGTTCTCATTGTAAGAATTTAGGTGAATTTATAAACATATAGATCTACATTATGCAATATATTCTTATTCATGTATTAATTTTTTAATGGCAAAATAGTTGAAATGGTAAATTTCCCACACAGTAAATAAAATTAAATTCCAAATTAACTAAGCATAGCATTCACCAGTTATTGTCATTTTCAGCACACCAAATGTATGCTAATTTAAATTGACAAATTGTACAACTTAGTAAAAGTCATATAGCTGTGAAAGCCCCATGAAAACTTAAAAAGACATAAAAATGCCCAGCCTTTTAAAAAAATTTTTGGCATTGTTTTGAATATAACCAGGCACAGTCTCTGGTGGTTTTTTTGGGTTTCTTTTTGTTTTTTACCACATAGCTACTATTAAGAACACTTTCCTCTGCTAGGAGAGATAAAAGCAACAGTGGATGGCTGTTAGAGTCTGGCCAGGAAAAGAAAACAGTAGAAGCAATCTCCAGAAAATCTTCAAGAGAATCACTTGATATTTACTATAAGGTTCCGATTCCTAGACTCCCCGCCTTATACATATTAAATAAGGATCTAGTTGAAAGGGGGTACCAGGATGATCATGGATATCTGTAAGTAAATAATGTCCACTTTGGGATGCATAGGCACAATGATGTTATCAAATTCTCTCCTTACAACAGAAAGGAAAAAAAAATATTATGTAGCTTGAATTTTCCTTTGTATTTTCTGAAACTTTTACTTCTTTCAGTAGTGACAAAGGAGAGCCTCCACTGCAGGGCCTGGGTTAAAATAAGGTGAATGAGGCTCTTGCCTTGGTTGCAAAAATTAAGGGGCTATTTAAGAAAAAAAAGAAAAGAAATAATAAAAGCAGAATACAGGGCTTCCCTGGTGGTGCAGTGGTTGAGAGTCCGCCTGCCGATGCAGGGGACACGGGTTTGTGTCCCGGTCCGGGAAGATCCCACATGCCGCGGAGCAGCTGGGCCCGTGAGCCATGGCCACTGAGCCTGCGCGTCCGGAGCTTGTGCTCCGCAACGGGAGAGGCCACAACAGTGAGAGGCCTGCGTACCGCAAAAAAAAAAAAAAAAAAAAAAAAAGCAGAATACAGAGCTCTGCCAAGCCATATTAAATCCTGAAGTAAAATAAGTAATACTTAAAAGAAGTAAAATAAGTAATACTTACTCCTTTATTTAAATTTTTATTTTTTGTCCATCATGGATAATTTTGCATTAATTTTATCTTTTTAAATAGTGCATTAAAATATTGTTTATTTTGATTACTGAGTTTTTCAGCACCTCCTTAATTTTTGGACCGGAGGCAAACACCTCACCCCAGTTACAGCTCTGGTTCTATGCACTGTGCAGAATGGAATTGCCTCAGTTATTTAAAAGCATGTTGACATCCAAGCACGATGGGTTGTTTCCCTCCAATTGCATCTCCTGGGTAAATATGTTTCTGCCTGGAGCTAAGACCAATCATGCTCCCCAAATTTAGTTAGATCTATTATGTAATGCAGTCAAATGAACTTATGTATTCCTAGACTGAGATTGAAGTGAGAGTGCCCTAAAACATATGGCTAGGTCAATAATTTTTAAAATTAACTAATGTACTAAAAAATGAAATAAGGGGGGAGGAGGATATATTAAGGGAGAGGAACATGCTAAACTAGAGTGCCTGTATCCAGGTTTGAGTATAAAGTAAAAAAAAAAAAAATACTGAGTTGATTAAATTATAGTTCTCCTCAACAACTAATAATGTCTTCAGAGGTTCTATTTGCTGTTATTATTGTATTTTGGATGGAAGAGTTTCTCTAAAGAAAATCTTCTTGAATCCCCATGACCAAGAAGAAGAAACCCAAGCCAAGTATTTGATTGCCTACTAAGTACTTGTTGTGACAATATACTCACAGAAGCAGATTTTGTCATACTGGCTGTTTTACTATTGCAAAGTTTCACTATTGTCTTCATTAAACTAAAACAGCTTGTTTAAAACCTACACATGGCAGGGATCTTTTGAAAATTGTTAGTTGTTCAAACATGGCATAGAATTGCAGACTAAAAAGTAATACGAAGTCTAAAACATACTGAGCATAACTGAGCACAGTTAAAGGAGCCAGCGTTTCGTTAATTGAGGACGTAGTCATTGTGATGACAGTGCAATATGTTGGTGAAAATTTCTTAAAAGCCTCTAAAAGAAAAAGAGCAAGTTTGTAGGTGAGTACAATTTGCAGTGGAGAGGTTCACCAATATGTTGATAGAGATTATCACTAGAAATACAATCTGGGTGCTTTTATCTTCCTATAAAAAGTGCATTGTTTGATTTTTCTATAATGAGATTATTTTGCCTACATACAAAGCATTTTAATAGTAGTCACCTTAGAAAAATATATTCATATCTTAATGTCAGTAGGAAAGTTTTTCGGTTAGGACCTAAAGGAAATTTCTTTTTTTTTGCATTATAAGGATTATAAAGCCCTTAATTGCATCCATTTTATATGGTAACATTTTCAGAGACATTAAAAATTGAAATTGATACTTTAAGAAAGTGTTTATTTTATTGTCCTATACAGTGGTGGAGAAATGAGCAGGAAGACTACTTAGGTCATTTCAAGCTTCATAATTCTATAGTTTGAAATGTTTTTTCAAAAAAATTGAGAAAAGAGTATTACAGTAAGTTCTTGAGAATTTTGCTGGTTCCATTGTTACTGTAGAAAATACTTTTTTCATAAATTTCTATGAAAAATTTATATCTGCCATATATAGTTTTTCTTAATTTAAGAAAGTAAATATTTTATACCAAAAACCTAGTTCATTTCAGGAAAATAAAGTTCTAGCAACTTTTTAAAATATTTAAGGGTATGAGATTGTTTCCTTTGCCTCAAGCCTTTTTTGTAATTTATAAAGGGAAAATTAAGACTACTATTTATGTCATATTTTCACTTATATTTTATCCCAAACTTAACTAATAATATTTTATTTAAGGATTCTCTAGTCATTCTTCTTTTTATCCATTTATTAAAAAAATATATATTGCCTGTGTACCTACCATATGGCAGACACTGTGAGATCCTGAGGAGAGGCAAACAAGCTAGATGTAATGACTGTCCTCAGGAAGAAAATGCTATTTGCCTCAATTGCTTTGCAAAAAATTACCAACAAATGGCAAATTTCAAAATATCCTGCCCGTAACTCTGGACATAGTTATTCTAGACTCTATCAACTTTGGAGAAAATATTTTCAAAGGCATTTAGCTTTTTATTATTAGAATTTCCCACATTACTTTGAGGAATAAAGCAATGGAAAATGGAAAAATGTATGCTCACTCTCACTCAACTGATGATGAGTGTTTTGTGAATAAAGCCCAGTGATGATAACCATGATAATGTCATATAATAATTCTATTTTGATGTGGAAGTCAAATGCATTCATGATTTATACTTTAGAGGAAATAGTTCTATGTACCTAGGCATGCATTAGTAATTTACACATTGGACAACTATGCCTCATTTGCATGCTTTTTAAATGTTTGAAAAATTTCAAACATAATGAAAAGCATGTCTGTTTGCACATGGGATTAATTTGCTGTTAGAAGTAAAAATTCTGCATAAAGCTATCTGTTCTATGAGGAAAAACATTCTACCCTCTGTACCTACTGGATGAAGAATGAAGCCTTGGTATGAATACAGACATGTCCTTACATGTTTCCAAAAGCGTAGTTGACAAATCCCTCCCTTGACATGCCATGGCTTTTCTTTAATAATACAGAGAATGGACACTCTCTGAGGTTCCACTTTTATTGAAGATAGAATTTTTTTTATAGACTAACGTGCCAACCAAGAACAACTAGAAAAAGCTTTAAAAAATGTTTACAAGCCTTAAAGAGCAACTGAGGCCACCGAGAGTTGATGGGCAATGCTATCTAATAGAAGATAAGTGTATTTTAGCAGTCTGCTGTGCTATTACTTTCATTAAATTTACCTTAGGTGAAAAGCTAAGAAACTTTTAAAAAATGTTTTATTCCAAACAAACAAACAAACAAACAATTACCAGGCATTTGACCTAATAAAACCCCAAATGACTGTAAAAGAAAAAAAGAAAAAGAGTTTTAAAAAAGGAGACAAAAAAAGTAAAATAAGTGATTCAGATATTGGTGTTATCAGATCCAGAATTTGAAATAATTGTGATTAATATGTTAAGAAAATAGATAATGTGATGAAAAATTTCACCAAAAACTAGAATCTAAAAATAATCAAATAGAAATTCTATAACTAGAAAAATAAAACCACTTAAGTAAAAACAAAAAAAACCTAAATGAGGTTAGGTTAGAATCAGCAGAAGAAAAAATTAGTAAACTAAATATTAAGCCAACAGAAAATATCAAGACTAAAGCATAGAAAATAATATAGAATGGAGAAAGAAAAATTATTTGATGGAAGAAAATTATTGCAAGTCATATATCTGATAAGGCATTGATATCCAGTAAATAGAGAGAAATCTTACAACTCAACAACAAAACAAACAACTCAATTAAAAAATGGGCAAGGACTTAATTAGACATTTCTCCAAAGACAACATACAGATGGCCAATAAGCACATGAAAAGGTGTTGAACATCACTAATCATTAGGGAAACGAAAATCAAAACTGTGATGAGATACTACTTCATGGTCACTAGGATGGCTATTATGAAACAAAAACAAAAACAAGAAAACAAAAACAGAAAACAGTAGTGTTGACAAGAATGTAGAGAAACTGGAACTCTTGCATTGCCGGGAACCACTATGGAAAATGGTATGGTATGCCTCAAGAATTATCATATGACCCAGCAATCTGCTTCTTGGTATATACACAAAGGAATTGAAACCAGGGTCTTGAAGAGAGATTTGTACACCCATGTTCGTAGCAGCATTATTCCCAATGGCTAAAATGTGGAGGTAACCCAGGTGTCCATTGACAGATGAATAGATAAATAAAAAGTGTTATATAAACACAACAGAACATTATTCAGCCTTAAAAAAGAAGGAAATTCTGACACCTGCTACAACATGGAGGAACCTTGAGGATACTGTGCTGAGTGAAATAAGCCCATCACATAAAGACACACACACTGTATGATCCCACTCACATGCAGTTCCTAGAGAAGCCAAACCCATAGAGACAGAAAGCAGAATGGTGGGTGCCAGGCCCTGGGGGAGGAGTGGTGATGGGGGAGTTGTTTAATGGGTGCAGAGTTTCAGTTTGGGAAGATGAAAAAGTTCTGGAGATGGACGGGGTTGATGGTTGTACAATGTTGTGAATGTGTTTATTAATGCCACTGAACTGTACTCTTAAAAATGGCTAAGATGGGGCTTCCCTGGTGGCGCAGTAGTTGAGAGTCCGCCTGCCGATGCAGGGGACATGGGTTCATGCCCCGGTCTGGGAAGATCCCACGTGCCGTGGAGTGGCTAGGCCCATGAGCCATGGCCGCTGAGCCTGCGCGTCCAGAGCCTGTGCTCCGCAACGGAAGAGGCCACAACAGTGAGAGGCCCGTGCACTGCAAAAAAAAAGAAAGAATGGCTAAGATGGTAAGTTTTATATTATGTATATTTCACCATAAAAAAAAATGGGAACAAAAAGAAAAATTACTCGAGACACAGAATGTGGTAAAATTATCTAACATATACAAAATTGCAGTTCAAGCAAAAAAGGGGAGAAATAACTGGAATTAAGCAATATGTGATTAGAAACTGGCCAAGAATTCTCCCAAATTTATGAATGGTATCAGGTCACAGATACAAGAAGACCCTAAGCAGGAAAAAACACAAAGAAAACCACACCTTTGAAAATCATAGTAAAACTGCCCAATACCACAATAAAAAATCTTAAAAATCACCATGGGGGCTAAAAAGATACATAACCTTAAAGGATCAGCAAAATGACATGATAACTGACATTTCAATATAATTTATTGAAGCCAAAATATATTGGAATGATGGTTTTTAATTGCTGAAAGAATAATTTTCCAAACAACAATTTTCTGTAAACTAAAATATTATTTTTAAAAGGAAAGCAAAATAAGTATATCGTGAAACAAAATCTGAGATTTTTGCCACCAGTAGACCCAACTAAATGAAATAGCAAAGGACCTTTTTCATACAGAAAAAAATAAATCCAATGAAAACAACTAAATGCAGGAAGGAATGAAGAGCTATGGAAAAGTTAAGTATGTGGATAATTATAAATATTGACCTATAAAATAATAATAGTAATGTATCATAGGGATTATAACATAGAAATGCAATACAAGACAACAATAGCACAAAAACCAGAAAGGGGAAAGAGAGTTAAAGAGTTCAAATGTCCTTACATTGCCCTGGACATAGTAATTTAGACTATGATTAGTTAAGCATGCATACTATAATCCGAGGAAACCACTAAAAGCTGCTAGAGGAAAAAAGTTAAATAATACAAGTAATTGACTAATCCAATATAATTCAAAAAAGGAGGGGAAAAGGAAACATTGACTAGGTAGGACAATTACAAAATAAATAGTAAGATAGTATATATCCAACTATATCAGCAATTATTTTAAGTATAAATAGACAAAGAACTCCAAGTAAAAACAAAGATTGTCATATAGAGTTTTAAAACTCAACCAAATGTAATATATAGAGAAGCATTTTAAATATAAACATACAGAAAAGTTAAAGTGAAAATAAAAAATATATACCTTACAAAAACTAGTACAAAGAAAAGTGGGTTAGCTACACTGATATCTGACAAAATAAACTTTAAGGCCAGCAGCAATACTAGAGGATATAGCATACTGATTAAAGCATTCCTCTACCAAGAATATATAACAATTATATTTTTATTCAACAAATTATACATATATGACAAAATATATTAAAATATATAAAAATTATATTTGCTTATTTATAACAAAATGCATAAAGAAAAAATTACAGAACATAAAGAATATATAATATATGAATTACACAGTAAATAAACTTGATTTAACCAACAGACATAGAATACTCATGCACAAAAATTGTGGAGCAAACATTCTTTTCAAGCCTAAAAAATTAATATATACAAGACCTTAAGGTAAGTTTCAACAAAGTTCAAAGGATTGATATCATAAAGAACATGAATTCTGAATGCATAATATTAGGAAAAAAATCCTCCAATGTTTGAAAGTTGTCATACTAAGCATCTAAGTATCTATGGATCAAAAAAGAAATCTCAATTATAAATGAAAAAAATATTTTCACCTGAATCATAATGAAAATCCCACATATCAGGACTTGTGGGGTGCAGCTAAAGTCATGTTAAGAAGACAATGTATAATCTTCAAAGAAGATATTGAAAAAGAAGAAAGAGTGACAATTAAGGTTATGAGTATCCATCTTAAGAATTTAGCCAGAAATTAGAAAATGAGTGCATTAAACAAAAAGAAAATAAGAGAAAAATAATTTTTAAAAGCAGAAGTCAATTATATGGAAAACAAATATACAATAAAAAGTAAATAAAGATAAACAATTGATTCTTAGGAAAGATGATTAAAGTTGATAGTTCCCTATGATGAGTAATGAAGTTAAAAAGAGAGAAGAATAAGACTTACTAATACCAGGGAAAATGGAGCATCTGTAAGGATCATATATAAATATATAATGACCTCATTAGTGAATATTCTACCAAGCATTTAATGAAGAACAATACCAGTATTACATAAATCCTTCAAGAAAATAGGGAAAACTGAGAACACTTCTCATTTTGTTTTATAAGGACAGCATTACCTACCTTGTTCCCAAATTACAGGCCATTCTTCTTCATGAATTTAGCTGTAGAAACCCTATATAAAATATTACCAAACAAAATTACAACAATTACAACAATGAAGAAATTATGGTCTTTTCAATATACAGTTCTGAGTTAACTGGATATTCTTATCAAGAAAAAAAATTAAACCCTGATGTAATGTTGATCTAAATGTGAAAGACATATTTTTTTGAAGCATAAAGTACATTACTACAAGGTAACATAATGATTTAGCATAGATTTTTTTTTCTGAAATAGGACACATGAAACAACCAAAATGGAAAATATTGAAAAGTTTTAAGTTTCCTGTTTATCAAAAAAACAAACAAACATGAAATAGACACAAAGTCAAGCTTACCCTGAGAGGGTAAGGTATTTTAATATGCATAGATTTAAAATAAATCATATGCAGAATATATATAAATTCCTACAATTAAATTTAAAAACAGGTAATCAAATAGAAAAATGGGCAAAATACTTGAATAGGCTACTTTCCAAGAGGATATCCTAATGTCCAATAAATTGATGAGTAGGTGCTCAGCATCATTAGTCATCTGGAAAATAAAAAATAAAACCACAATGAGCAGTAATATCAACTAAAATATCTAAAATTAAGATGATTGATAAGTATTTGTTGGCCAGAAAGTGAGAAACTCTCACATGCTGCTTTTCAGAGTATAAATTATTACAACTTTGGAAATCTTTTTGGCAACAACTACTAAAGGTAACTCATGACCCAGCAATGCAAACTTGGGTGTGGACTCAATGGAATTGTGTATATATTTGCACCAAATAACTATAAGAATGTTTATAACATATTGTTTGTAAGTGTTAGATATTGAAAGTAATCCAAATGTTTATCAACAATTGGATACATAAATAAATATTAATATATTTATAAAACAGAATAAAGCATTAAAAAATGAGCAAATTACCACTGCATGCATCAACGTGAATGGATCTCACAAGCATAATATGATGCAAAGGGGAATATGTTGAATTACAGTATAGATACACACTGGAAAATAGCCAAAATTAGTCTGGGGGTTAGAAATACAGATGTTGTTACATGTATGGAGGAAGGGATAGGAAATGGCTGAAAGGAATATGAGTGTCATATTCTATTATTTATCTTGATGAAAATCACATGGGTGTGTTCACTTTCTTTTGAAATTCATCAAGCTCTAGACTTAGGTTTTCTATATTGTATTACTCCATACTACAATAAAAAAGTTTCATTTAAAATTACTGCTGGTATGAAATGACTAGAAAACTACAGTATTCCTTTTTCTTATCCTGATAGCCTATTCAAGACCTGTGTTTACCTAAAATGTATTGAGATGTATGCATTTGGGAGAGGTATTCTTGCTTTCTCTATTGTGGTATTTTTTTCTCTTCCTTTTTTCAATCTCTTAAAAATTAAAGAAAACTCCAGAATAATAATTTTATATTATATTTTATAGCTTTCTGTCTTTGAAAAGTACTGTAACAGAAGGGTACAGTGAACAAGAATGTGCGTTTTAGTCATAGACACATCTGGTTGTCATTCCATCCAGAAGCAGTCTATGAGTTTGGGCACAAGTTAATTAGAATCTCTAAGCCATATCTTGTTGAAAGACAGACAGACAGAGAAAGGGGGAGAGAGAGAGAGAGAGAGAAAGTGAGAGCAGGAACAAGAGTGAGAAAGTGAGAGAGGAAAAGAACAAGAAAGGGGAATGAATGAATGAAGGAAGGAATGTCTACTTCTCAAGGTCGTTATATGGGTTAAAGTAATACATATGTAAAATCATCTAGCATACTGCCTCTTATACTAGTTTTCTCCATATGTATATTTTCCCAACCTCTCTATTATGTATATACTGTATTAGTTTCCTAGGGCCATCATAACAAATTACCACAAACTAGATGGTTTAAAACAACACAAACTTATTTTCTTACAATTCAGGAGGCTAAAAATCTGAAATCAAAATGTGAACATCGTTGGTCCTTTCTTGAGACTCTGAGGAAGATTCTATTGCATACCTCTCTCAGAGCTTCTGGTGGTTGCTGGCATTCTTTGGCGTTCCTTGGCTCATAGCTGCATCACTGTGATTTCTTTGTCTGTATGGCTCTATTCCTTGTATTTCCTCCATCTTCAAATCTTTCTCTCCTTATAAGGGCACTAATCTTTGGATTTAGGCCCACCCTAATCCAGTATGACTTCATCTTAACTTGATTACATCTACAAAGACCTTATTTCCAGATAAGGTCACATTCACAGATACTGGGGTGAGAACTTCAACATATCGTTTTGGGGGATGCAATTCAGCCCACAACATATCAAGCAGGCATTAAACTAGAGAAGCTAAGAGATTTGCTTAGGGCATTAAACAAAGCTAATAACAAAGCTAGAACTAGGAAACATATGTAACTCAGAATCCAGTGTTTCTTCCCATATACCAAGCTACTTAGAAAATCATCTTCTTGATTCCAATAGATAAAACTTTAATCTTGATTATATCTATTTGTTCACTTTATATTCTTAGCTGGATTTAGAACATATAAACACATCTTTTGAAATATTGAACTCAGACAAAAATAATGCATAAGTGTGAGTTTGCATGTGTATGTGTGAACATAAATGTGAAGGTGACAAATTGGCAGCCCATGTGCCATTTCCAAGCAGCAAAGAAGTCTGTTTTGTCCTGTACAGTTTTGTTGTTGTGGAGGTTATCATTATTTTTTAATGATATATGATTTTATAAATCAATAGCTTTTATATAAAATTCCAGATTTCCAGGTGCTTCTGAAAAATCATATAATCTGGCAACATTGGACCCACCTGTCCACAATCTGCTAGGGCTGGGGAGTAGATGCCCTTTTTGGAAAAGTATGCAATTTTTATTTGGCCACAGTGCCAACCCATTCTCATTGTTTCCCCACTTCCGTTTACCTCACTCATGTATGTCACATGCTGGACTTGCTTAGTCATTTCCATCTGCTCTCCTTGATTTACAGAAAATTTAATTGCCTAGTATGGTACTATAGTCTCATTCAATGGGTTGTCTAGATCAAGTGCAAATAATTTAGGCTTTAGTTCATCTCCATTTTACTGTTATTTTTCTTTCAGCAAGAGAAAAGCTCTTATAAAAATAAAACTCTTGTTAATTCTGCTTCACAAGTAGCTTCAAAAGTCTAAACAAAAAACACAAAACTATATATAGAAATGGGGGGAGGGGCAGTAGTTTGTGATAGGATGGGAAACAAACGAACAACAAACAAACAATTCACACAGGATGTGCCTTAAAAGCTAACTACAAAATATTTCAATATGCCAGCACAAAGAATTGATTCCACAGATTTCCGGGGGCAGAAATAAGCTGAAATGAAGCAAAGGTACAATAAGGCTTGAATCTCACTGGCATCTATAACTCCAGCACCACTCTTGCTCTTCCCTCAAAAGCCACAGTAAGGGAAATTAAACTGGATTGGTTAAATTAAACAAATTGGATGCAGGGACCCAATGAAAATATGCGTAAAGCTAGATTCTGATGAATGAGAAATTTCCTTTCCTGAAGTCTAGCAGCTGGGAATGGAAGGGATTGACTGTAAGTGGGGGTGGGGGTAGGTGCAGGGGCAATAAAGAGACAAAGTTCGGTGACAGGAGGAGAACTAAGTTCCTACAGGGGATAACAAAGACAGGCTCAAATATGTAACTAATCGGTGAGTGAAATAACACCCCAGGCAGGGGCTTCTCACAAACTTAGTTTAGTAGCTGCTATTCTTCTCCAGAAAGATTTTTCATTATTGTGGGGTGAAGGAAGTTTGGGGGTAGGCATGACAGAACATACACAGGTGTTAGTGGTGCCCTAGATTTAAGAACACTGCTCATCAAACACACTGCAGTGGTCGCACATTGAAACCTCTCTAGCAGGTGCACTGATTAGAACTTAACTACTATTCTCAAGTACCTATCCATGTGCTTTCTCTACTGTAGCTTGATACCTTAATAATTATCATTATTCAAATAATTTGTAGCATTAAAAAATTCACAGTCTATCTTCTGATTACTGAAAAATTATATACTCATGTGAAAGTACCCTAATTTTACTATGCCGAAGATTTTTTCAAGTAGTACAAAAATATTTAACATGCTGAGTTTGCTTATTTCTCCTGAAAGTAACTTAGTAAACTTCATGAGAAATTATTGGGATTTTTCTACATGAAAGTTCCAGTATGTTTGTTCCAGTCTATAGCTGAGTCCAAAGACCCAGACTTATTGCATTTCCTTGCATTTAAAAATTCCTCTAGTTGCTGTGTTGAAAATGAGGTTTACATAGCAGCATGTTCAAGAACTATTCATCAACTTTTGTTCATGAGAAACTCATATCGGTTCATACAAAGGAAACCAGCTAGAGACATTTAACCACAAACCAAGTTACAAGGATTGTATATATTATTAAAATAAATAAGTTGTAAACTAAACAATAGCATTCCAGTTATGCAACAGTGATACTGTAATTGGTTAGAGGAATTCACTATTAATCTGAAATTTAGTTGAGAATATCATGTAATTTAATCTCTCCCTAGTGATACCATATTTCAGTAGAAAAAATGGCTTCATTTTGATCACTTGAATCACAGCAAATAGAAAATCCCTCAAAATGATAAATCTTCTTGCTCTTTTAAATTATCTACCATCTTTAGTGGAAAATTATTTAATACATATCAACTCATATATTCCTTCATTATTACCATGCATTTCTTCTCAATCACATATCTGTAAAGTTAAAACTCCCTTCCAAATTGATATCAGTCTTGGAATTCATGGGTATCTCAAAGCCTCCACTTTGCCTAATGTTAATTGAGAAAGTAGGTGTTTACACTGATTTCCTAATGTTAAAGCACAAGCTATGATTGCAGTAATAAACACAGAGTGTCTCTGTATTCATTTCTCAGTCAAAAAAATCTTATCACTTAGTTTCATTTATTTTTAGTGTAGAGCAAGTTTCCAAGTTAGAATACTCATTAATATTTAATACCCTATGGAAATGTATTTGTTTATGATGATCATGCATTTCCATTTTCATTGTTGCAAAAAGTTAACCAGTTTATGGCATGAGATATTATTTATGTTTCCATATTTGGGTTGTAAGAAATTCTCCCAATCAGACATAATCATAAACACCTTGATTTCACAATTATCTCATTTGTTCTGAGTAGTAGCAAGGGACAGGAGTTATAATTCTTCACACACTACTGTAGCCTAAAATTGGTAGATGCCCTAAGGTCCATTGCAGAGGAATTAATCCTAGTTTCCACTTCCTAAAAAAAAAAAAAAAAAAATACTAGATTCTTCTGACAAGTGTTAAATTGCCTCAAATTCATATCAGTAGGAATCCTTTCACATCTTACCCACAAACAAAAATAATGATAGTAATATTAAGAACACCTCACCGGTTTTCATTAAGATATTTCATATAGTATTTGTCATTAGGGAAAGACATTACCACATTCCACAGTTGACTGTTTAGTTTCCTGAATTCCTCTTGATGAAACTCTTAAAAGGGGAATTAACATTTATTAGCATCTGCATTGTGCCAAGAAGTGTGCTAGGCATATTTGATCATTTGATGAGAGACAGTGTAGCAGGTGTTTAAGATCACAGTCTTGAGTCTGAATCCTTCCTTGCTCTTATATTGCTAGGTGTGACCTTGACTGTCTTGGTTAACCTCTCTGTGCTTCACTTTTCTCATTGGTAAAATGAGTGAAATCCTAGACTCTATTTTATAGGGTTCCTGTGAGGGATAAACTAAGTTAATGTAAGTAAAGCACTGGAGCACTGTTTCACATGGAGCAGACACTCAAAATTAGATATTGGCATTATCCTCACCAGATCTTATAAAGTGAGGTGCCCTTATCCTCATTTTACTGATGAGGAAACTAGTGCTCAGAGAGTTGAAACAATTTGTTTAGAAACAGCACAGCAAGTCATACTTTAAAATAAAGAGCTTTTATCACTAAATTATGTTGTGATATTTTTTCCATTCTAAACACATATTGATAGTTTTCCCTCTGCATATTTACTGAAATAAAGAGATCTATATCTGTCCATGTTTCTTAGACTAGATACAGTAGTTACTTTAAACCTGATAACTGCAAAGGGGATTACTGCAACATATAATCTAGTCCCTCAGTTTAGATTTGTGTGTGTGTGTGTGTGTGAGAGAGTAAGGGGTGGGCACGGAGGACTTTTTGCTTTAAAACTTATGCATGAAGAATAAGAATTGTAACATGTCTTTGAATTAGAAACCCACAGAAGACACCCCAAGGAAAACCATGATCCAGTGGAAACGTTGTGGCCCAACTGAAGATCCAAATTCACAAACGTAAAATTAAAGAAACTAAATAATTAATCAGGTCATATACACTGGTGGCAATCAATGGGTTTTAAGAGTCCAGGTAAAAGGCAGGGTTTGAGGGCTTCCCTGTTGGTGCAGTGGTTGAGAGTCCACCTGCCGATGCAGGGGACACGGGTTAGTGCCCCGGTCCGGGAAGATCCCACATGCCGCGGAGCGGCTGGGCCCGTGAGCCATGGCCGCTGAGCCGGCGCATCCCGAGCCTGTGCTCCGCAACGGGAGAGACCACAACAGTGAGAGGCCCGCGTACCGCAAAAAAAAAAAAAAAAAAAAAAAAAAAAAAAAAAAAAAAAAGACAGGGTTTGACTCTTAAGAGAGCCTCTAGAAATCTTCTGCTATCACCATAAGATTCACTGATGAATGTACACACAGATATTAAGGGCATCATGGAACATTTCTAGATTCAATTCTTAAAAATTCACTGTCCCTTCTACTTACTTTTCAGTAAGCTTTACCTCTATAATAGACACGTGTGGGCATACCTTATCTGCTATTTGCTCTAGAACCTGTTGGCAAATGGTAGGAAAACTTTATAAAGGCCCTGAATTAAGTAGAGTATTCTTGTGATCCAAATTCACGTAATGACTGGTTAACCTTAGATAAGGTATTTTTCTGAGACTTAGCTTTACATTATTTAAAATTTCATTTTTGTTTTTTAAAACGTTAATGGTTATTATTTCATTACATCCCCAAAGTAATCCTGTAAAATAAGTTGGTACTCACCAGTACCCCTACTTCACAGTCAGGGAATCTGGATTTCAGAGAAGTGACTTCCATTGGGTCAAACAGAACAGAATGGGCTTGGAATTAATAGAAAAAAGCTAGTATTCACTCAATTCTAAAATATTTTATGTCCGTTTATTAATTTAATCTCCACAACAACAAACAGATGAATTGGGAGCTGCTAATATATCCAATTTAACAGATGAGGTGACTGAGGCATTGTAAGGTTAAGCATCTTACACAAGGTCATAGCTGATAAATGGCAGAGATGAAATCCAAGCCCAGACAACCTGATTCTAGTTCCCACACGTTTAATTACTTGACCACAGTGTCTTACTGAAGCCAATAAAAATAATAAAACTTGTTCCTGTCTCCAAGTTATTTAGACTCTTTTACAAAAGTAGTGAAAGTAGAAATAGGTTTATCAAAAGGAATTGAGTTCTGGTTTCTTCGGCAGGAAATGAATATTGCATTTGGAATGTATATTATTATTTCAGTACTCCTGAATTTGTCTAGTTTTTACCATTTTGCCTTATAGGGCCTAGAGGCAGAAGATAGTCTTACCTTATAGCATTTGAGGCTGAAGCTGTTAGTTTTGTGATGTTGAGATCAATATGTCTGCTTTTTCTGCTCTAAAACTAACCCAGGCTAGGAATGTAATAGGGTTAGGAATTTAAATGTCCATAGGACTCAAACTATAATTTAGCCACACACTTCAGACCTCTCTACCACCTATTCTGCAAGCTCCCTTAGATTTAACGCCTTTGTCATCAAACTCAGCAATGCCTACTAGGCATGCCCAGTGATATGGTTAGAGCCTTGCATCAAGTTTCACTTCCTCCAGGCTTTACCAAAAAGAAGGAGACAGAGGGAAGAGTTAAACAGCTACAGAAGTTGGTTCAGCTCAGGATGCCCATGGCCAGGGAAGAGCACAGATGGGTCCCTTTCACATCTTTTCGGCACAGCTTAGGCAGATCGTGAAAATCTGAAGTGATCGCTCAGCCCAGGGCCACAGTAAGGGGTGGGGCAGGGACGGTGGATCTGGGGGAATGCCAGCGACTGTGTGAATCTTGCCTGTCCCTGCATTCCGCGAAGAGCTGTAGCTTTTCAAGGGTTCCAAGCAGGAGATCTAAGTGCGCAAGTAAAGCCAGAGCTCATCTTAATCACCGACTCCTTGGCCCCTTCCTTTTGGCCCTGGAACACTCTCAGATACCCTCTCCCAATCACGACTAAACCCCGGAGAAGTGGAATCTCCACACAGCTTTCCGTGGGTCTAGCAGGGGCCTGGGCATGCTCAGTAGGCTACGTGGCTCTCTGGTTCCTCTCTCTCTCTCTCTCTCCCCCAACCACCACCCCGTGGGGGAGGGTGGGTGGTGACAAGTTAGAAGCACTTGCGTTAGGTCCCCGCCCCCAGGAGCGGGCTTCCACAGCAAGGGGACGAAGCAAAGGCAGAAACACACCTCGCTGCGCAGCATCCCGACCGGGAGGGGCTGCGCCCACCAGTATCCCAGTCTGAGGACGGCCCGCCGCTCTCCATGGTACTGCGGAGAGCTCAGCTCCGCCCTTCTCTTTCGGAAGGACAGCACCCGGCGTCACGTAACCCAGCCTTCTCGGGCTCCACGACCGCCTCCTCCTTCCCAGCTCTTTCCCTCTCCTCCCCCTTCTACTCCCCTCCTTTGCCTGTTCTTCCCTCCCGCACTCCTGGAGATAGACGCTCAAGCCTGACGCCTCTGAAAAGGCAGCAGCAGTCGCCTTCTGCACAGACCTCAGGAAATTCGCTTTGACCGATGCATGCCTCAAGCTCTGGCTCGAGCTAAGGGGGAATAACCGGGCAGGTAAAGAAGCTCAATTTGTGTTGGGGGGAGGGGATGGGGCGAGGCTAGCTCGAGAAGGATATCTTTCCCCATTGTAACCGAGCCAGCATCCGCCACAAATGCACAGGGAAGGATGGGTGGTGGGAGGGTGGAGGAGTATAGATCTTGGTTGTTTTGCATGAAGCTTTTTAAATAGATGAGACAGTGGAACTGGGGTAGTAACTTAAAGACTGAATGCAGTGATTTATTAGCAAAAAAAAGAAAATGGGCAAGTTAGAAACCAAAGCAATAAGATACAGCTATAGCTACATCTTTCTTTCCTTTCCCCATCAGCTCCATGCTGTGCCTAGCCTTAATTTGTGCAGTTGACTCCAGGCTCTAAGACACTGCACTGGTATTAGAGATGGAGCTTAGAGACTGGGCGGGAAAGCCAGGGAGAATTTTGGGTGTGCATTGGTATTGAGGGACTTTGCAAAAGCCAGGGGGAAAAGATAGGCACTTCTAAAAATTCAAAGATTTCAGGTTCTTTACTATGGTTTATTGAAAGGTGCATGGAAAGGTGTGCGTGTGTGTGGTGTGTGTTACCGTAAACATATTAAAATAAATGCAACTGCAGCCGATGACCATACTATATCGATCCTTCCAGTGGCTTGGGAATGAATTTGATTCTAGAAATGAAAGAAACGATTAATGAGGCTGTTAGTCTGCTTCTGAATTAGAGTGCTTCTTCCTTTGGCTGCAGTGAGGTTGTTTTTCAGATCCTTTTATTTTATCCTCTAATTTGTGAACTCACTAGGTTTTCTGGGCACCTAGAGAGAATCCTTTTCTCCATATAAATACAGATACTCTCTCACACACAATGAGCTTCCTCTAAGAACTGGGAGAGTCAGTTGACCTCCGCTGTGGTAAGAATATATATGTTTTTCCCCTTCTCTTACATTCCATAAAAAATTGTCTAGGTATGCATCAGTGGAGGAGGGCAGGAGAGAGGTGTAATGAAAGGTTTTGTGATCTATGTACTATAAGTTAATAAAATAATTGGCTCCAACTGACTTACAAAAAAAAATGGTTTTCTAACACATGAGCTTGTGGATGGTTTCAAAGCACTACTCTTGATCTTGAAATTCCAGATTTATTTCACAATGACTGAAAATTTCAGATTTCTGAGTCCAGTTAAAAAATCAAAGCATATTGAATAGTATGCTATCTTAGAATGATTTTTAAGAGCACTTTTTTTGGGCTTAGCATGGGAGTAGACAAGATATGGCTGCTGATTGCTGATGGTGTGGAATGTATCAGCCATAATAAATAAGCAACCGAGATCTTTATTTCCCTTTGCTAGTGGGCAGTGTGTGTGTGTGTGTGTGTGTGTGTGTGTAGTGTGTTGTGTGTGTGTTGAAAGGAGAGAACCAGTCATCAATTTCATCTGGGGAGGAACTTGAAGTGGGATCCCCTAGCTTGGTGGCTCTCAGCTGACACCTGTAGGGATTGCTCTGTACTGAAGAGAAATGCTCTCAGCTCCCTCCATGGAGGAGCGGCAGCACAATGCAGTGCCATAAATTACTGCTAGTTTCAGCTTGTAGGAAAAAAAAAGTGTTAATTGGATAGTGAGCTTCTGTGTCTAGGCAATAAATTGGTTTGTGTGTGCGTGCGTGTGTGTGTGTGTGTGTGTGTGTGTGTGTGTGTGTGTATGTGGTGGAAGGAGATAGTGGGAAGTGGTGAGGGAAATACGTGTGTTTTCTTGACATACACATTTGTGATTGTTTTTTGTCAAAATGTGAGAGTAATTTTTTGGTAAAAAAAAAAAAAAAAAGCCTTAAAAACAATTCACTATTTATGATTTCTATACCATTACAAGAACCTGTCAGGTTAGAGTTGAATAAAGAGAGGTGATTTAATAGTACCGTGAGTAATTCAAAGATATGATTTTAAATTCGAGCATCCTGGAACCACAGCAGCTAAGGTGACACACATGCCAGCTGCTGTTTTAACCACACAAATTCTAAGAGCTGACAGCCAGAAAGGACTTGAAGAGGAGTTAAGATCACTACACTGTTAGGCAAAATATTAAATACTTCACCCATCTTTAGAGGAGTTAATATTATGGCAGCTGAGACACAAATGCTGCTAAAAATAGACATCTGACTCCAGTGGGAAGTTTTCTCCTATAACGGATTATTCCTTTAATAAAAAGGAAGAAAATACTTGGTTGAAATTTAAGAGAGATGCCCAAGAAACTATCAATATTCCTTCTCTCTCTGAGAAAAATAAAATGGTAGGAATGCTATACAAATCCATGCTGGCAGCTTCCAGTCAACGTTTTGATGTGCTCTGCCTGTTGTAAAATCAGCTATTAACTGAGATTTAAATAGGTTGTATTTTTATTGTCCATGTAACCAGTGCACAATACAAGCAGAAATCCCTAACAGAGCCTTTTTTTCCCTCTCCTTCTCCTATATTTTAAAAATTAAACTTGGGCTTCCCTGGTGGCGCGGTGGTTGAGAGTCCGCCTGCCGATGCGGGGGACGCGGGTTCGTGCCCTGGTCCGGGAGGATCCCACGTGCCGCGGAGCGGCTGGGCCCGTGAGCCATGGCCGCTGAGCCTGTGCGTCCGGAGCCTGTGCTCCGCAACGGGAGAGGCCACGGCAGTGAGAGGCCCGCGTACCACACACACACACACACACACAAAAAAAAAAAAAAAAAAAAAAAAATTAAACTGTCTCAGAAATTGTAAAAGACAACATTAACCGAATCTCTATACAAACCTGGGAGGGTTACCTATTAACAGTTATAATAAACTACAAGGGTGTAATGGCTGATTGTAAGAGTGTGATATTAATTATTAGGAGACATTAGTTCTTACTTGTAGATCAGGACAAATAAGCTCCTTCCAATAAGGTTAACTCTGACTTCCTAACAGCACTAGTTATATACCTGGTTTCTGGGCTGAATAATGATTATATGATACTCTAACAGACTTTAGAACTTAATTTTTATTTTCATTCTCTGCAGATTTCTGGGTCCTTATAAAAAGACAAAATAAGATCAAAATGCATCACCGACACACAACCAATTGATATGCTGGCATCTTAGCTTGGCCTTGCAGAGGCGGAGAGGAAAGAAGAGGAGCTGTTGTGATTTCCACATCTAACAGCTTCTGGCTATTTCACAGCGTCTGTGTTTGAACCCTACTGTTGGGGAGGGACAAAGAGAAGTAAAACCCAGCCTGTGAGGCCGCCGTGTGCAAGGAATTCTGCTTTGGCTACAGTGGTACTGGAAGTCCATGATATGACAGAAGAAGCAGGCCTTTGAAGCTCCTCTGGGGTTGATAAGTGGTGCCTTAAAGAGGCAAGGGACCCCTTTCTCCCTTCTGGTTTGGGACACTACATCTGGAGGAGAAACACTTGAGGCATTACCAAGCATTCAAGGACCCTGGTTCATTGCTGGCTTCTTGTAATTGCCTGGAAAGTGTGACTCGAACTGCTTCCCTTTTGCCTGGTACCACTGATGGTACCTGGCAGATGATGGTATTTGAAGAGTGAAGCATCTGTTGACACCACCGATAAATGGATGCGTGATTGCCCTTGACGTTCTGTTGACACCTTTTCCAGAGCGTTGCTTCCAAAGTGTATCCTCCCTTTGGTCTGGAAGTTCTGTGGCTGCCCTGTACTACTGGGGTCTACGTTTTCCAGTTGGGAGGGGACTATAGGGAGAGAGGGAGGGGTTGCTGGAAGAAGAAGAAGAAAAAAAGAGCTAGATAAAGGAGGGTGCATCCCTCCCACTCCTGCCCCTCCCCTTACCCGACTTATTTCCGGATCCCTATTTCTGCATCACGGTGTCCAGGACCATTTTGACCCTGTCGGCCCCGGCACCCCCCCGCCGCACCCCAGCCCCGAGCATGGGGACGGCGCTTCTCCAGCGCGGGGGCTGCTTTCTCGTGTGCCTCTCGCTGCTGCTCCTGGGCTGCTGGGCAGAGCTGGGCAGCGGGCTGGAGTTCCCGGGCGCTGAGGGCCAGTGGACGCGCTTCCCCAAGTGGAACGCCTGCTGCGAGAGCGAGATGAGCTTCCAGCTCAAGACGCGCAGCGCCCGGGGCCTAGTGCTCTACTTCGACGATGAGGGCTTCTGCGACTTCCTGGAGCTCATCCTGACGCGCGGCGGCCGCCTGCAGCTCAGCTTCTCCATCTTCTGCGCCGAGCCCGCCACGCTCCTGGCCGACACCCCGGTCAACGACGGCGCGTGGCACAGCGTGCGTATCCGACGTCAGTTCCGCAACACCACGCTCTTCATCGACCAGGTGGAGGCCAAGTGGGTGGAGGTCAAGTCCAAGCGCCGGGACATGACGGTGTTCAGCGGCCTCTTCGTCGGGGGGCTGCCACCGGAACTGCGCGCCGCGGCGCTCAAGCTCACGCTGGCCTCCGTGCGGGAGCGAGAGCCCTTCAAAGGGTGGATTCGCGACGTGCGGGTCAACTCCTCGCAGGCCCTGCCGGTGGACAGCGGCGAGGTGAAGCTGGACGACGAGCCGCCTAACAGCGGCGGCGGGAGCCCGTGCGAGGCTGGCGAGGAGGGCGAGGGCGGGGTGTGCCTCAACGGAGGCGTGTGCTCCGTAGTGGACGACCAGGCGGTGTGTGACTGCTCGCGAACCGGCTTCCGCGGCAAAGACTGCAGCCAAGGTAAGGCCCGACGACGTCTGAGCCCCGGGGGCCTCGGCCTGGGCAGGGCGCGGGGAGGCAGGGCGCGGGGAGGCAGGGCGAGGTAGGCCCGGGCCCGTGCATGGGGGCTTCCTTCTCTGGAGCGTGTTTCAGATAGGGTCCCGGTGAAGACCTGTTTTGGGTGTTTCTGCCTTATCACCTCTCACAGCCCCTCCCTTGGTATCCTCGTCATGGTTGAGCAGCCCCCATTTCCAGGTTCAGTTCCTCCCGGGAGCCCGTTCTACCAACCCTACTTCCTTTCAAGGGGCGGGGAGAATGACCTCTTCTCTTCATTCCTCTGGTTCTTTGCCCAGCCGCTCCCTATCTTCATCAGGCTGGGGCACACCCGAACGTACGCTGTGCTTTTCCTCTACCACCACTAAGTCTGTAACACACCTATTTTCCCCGTATGATGCAGATAAGCATCTAGAAGATGGGGCACACGTTTGGTGAAAAATGAAGTCAGGAGAGATTCACCATGGTTGAACATCCCCACGTAGTTACTCATTGGTAAAGGACAAGGGAGACAGGATTCATAAGCACAGCTGTGCTTTTTACAAGAAAAGTGATACGACCTGCTCCTGGTTGTGGGAAAAGGTGGTGGGGCGGGAGAGGGCTTGTGAGGATTTCCTTGAATAGAAGGAAGAGGGTTCTTGGAATTAATGTTAGTTTCTTCGGTTATGTCCAAGTCCAACATTTGTCAGTTTAATAAAATTATATTATTTCTATGGTTTCGTGAAATGGGAGAGGGGTCAGCTCGTGTTTAGAAACGTTAGAGATTAAATAGCATATTTTTCAATTAGCAGATGACTTGGGAGGATAAATAGTACAGAAATTTAGATGTTGCTGGACTGGGAAGCTTCTTCACGCTAATAAACAGGGGTTGCAGATGAAGGATTGCCAGAGATTTTCCAAGGATATTCAGCTAATGATATTTACCTGAGTAGTGGAGGCCAAGCTGTAATTCCTGTTGTTCTTAGGGATTGAAACAGTGTGGAATTTAAAAAACTCATATCTCTATAAGTTTTATTTTCTCCCCTTTATACATAAAATTCAGTCGTTACTGTGTTTCTCCAATGTTGCTACACGACAGTGACCAAGGAGAAATATTGTTGTATAGACACAGGAAAGCCTATGAACAAAATCCAAGTGATATGAAAAAGAAGAAATATGGATGGATCTGTGGCTGAGATGTCAAGGTTTAAAGTAGATAGCTTATGGGTCAAATCAAAGCAATCAACACACGGATAAATGGCATTTATGGCTGATTTTTTTAAAAGGTGGATTGTTAAATCTGATTTTGAAAGCTGTAGTGACAAAAGCTCTATGTATGGTTGTATTTTATTGTATGTCTTCTGTTGTTTCTTTTTTTTTTTTTTGCTGACACTGCTAAGGGGAACTAGCCCTTGTAAATCTTATTGGACTTGGCAGTCCTCTCTTACCTGACTTTAAGAGAAATGAAGACTTGATAAAATTTGTAATTGTTTAAACAGCAAAGGGAGTTAGGAAGAAAAAAAATCTGGTCATTAGGAGAGTTCTGTAGCCTTCATGGGCTAATGGAAAAAAAGTAAAACATTATTTCATTGCTTTCTGCCTTCACGAAGGTTTTTGTTTTCATGTATCTTGTCTTAAGTAATTATAGAAGACTGTGTATTCCATGGCCTATACTGCACTTCAGGTTGATCAGTAAATTTCCATGGATTTAGCATCAGGCTTTATAGTTATGTTTTCCAAGAATAAAACAGTACATATTTTTTCTCTACCAAATCTAACTTAATTGTAAACCATGAATAAGATAGCTGTATTTGATGGTTTGCTATAGTATAATTTGAAGTTGCATACCTCTGCACTGATAAATATAAATGAATTAAAAATGGACATTATTAAAAAAATGGACATTATTTTATTGACAAATTGCTCTAAGTATCCCAGTGCCACTTTAAAATACAGAGCCGGCAATTTAACGAAGAACACATGAGATGTAACTTCCTTCCTTAAATTAGGAAACAAATATGACACAATGACAGCTTGTTCTGTGTGGGAGGGTGTTTTAAATGAAAATTTTTATTTTTTGTGCATTTTTAACGTAGGAATCCAGGGATGTGCATAATCAGGAACAGTTAAGAGTGGAGAAAGCATGGCAGAAGTAATATTTTGAAGAGAAGCAGAATTAGATAGCTCTGAAATGCATTTTGCAAGTGGATAGCTCTTTCCATGAGATGAAGAATTTGGAATTAGATATATAATTGAACAGTATACTACCTGATGCATAAGGTAATTCAACCCAGAAAAGAAAATCCATCAGGATAGTTCTGGAGCATTGATTCATTTTGGAAATTTGAAATGAAAACGGAGTGCAAAGATCACCACTAGTCATGAAAGGAAAACAAAAGGCTGGGTTCCTTTGATTATCACAGAAATGGGAGATGGAGTGATAAAGGCAGAGTTGATCTCCCCAGAAGGATTGGCTCCATTTTGCTTATTTTCCCTGTTTCATGTGTGTCAAGTGACTATTAAATAATTAATTGAGAATGGCTGCCTCTCCCAACACCAATCATGTATTGATGGCTACGGATAGATGATTTCTATTCAGATGAAGTATAAACAAAGCCCTGCCTGTAGCCAGTATTTGCACTGATTGCCACATTAAAGAAATAATAATAATTTAAAAACAAATAAATCCATACTCATTAGAGAAAATTTGGAAAAAAAATTAACAGCAAACATTAAACAATATTCAAATTATATCTGGTCCCAACTATAATTTATTTTTTTAACTTAATGAAAAAGTCTAA
Source organism: Orcinus orca (assembly GCF_937001465.1). Classification (NCBI taxonomy): domain Eukaryota; kingdom Metazoa; phylum Chordata; class Mammalia; order Artiodactyla; family Delphinidae; genus Orcinus; species Orcinus orca. The sequence goes on from NC_064571.1 coordinate 49,718,369, forward strand.
TATTATTTTAGTTGCCTTTGTATTCAAAATACAGTAAGAATTATTAAAAATAAAATAAGAATATTCTTTTTTTTCTAGAATGTCTTTAAACAACTTATACATCTATGGATTTCTAGAATATTTTCATTTAATGAGCTCATGTTCATCCTTGCTCTATTTGTTCAGGCAGGCCTAGCAAGTTTTATTTATTTATTTATGTGGTGATGTAAAGAGGACACAAGGACAGTTATGTGTCATGATCAGGTTAGTAACAGAGCCTGGGTAAGAGCGCCAACACCCTTATTCTCAAGCCCTGTACTTATCATGTCTGCTGAATAAGATTTCCAGTTTATTAGGTTTGATATTTTTTCAGATTCAGGGATTATTCAAAAGAAAAAAAATATATATATATATGGCTGATGGAACAGAACTAACTTACGTGTTTTGTCCCTGAGAGTCAGCCTCAGACATCACTATACAAGAATGTCACCATTCCCGAATGATGGATGCTTATAGGGTACATAGCTTTTTCAGTGAATCATACCCATCTAAGTGCCCTGGGACCATTGTTATTTAATAAGTTTCTACTTAAGGAGACTAATAATTTCTTAGCAGCTTAAAAGAATTAGTGAATTCTATGGCTGCCCAGTTAAAAATGAGAATAAAACGCTGATCAGTGAGAATTTAAGTTATATGTTTTACGATTTGCAGGTCCAGGTTTTATGCATTTTAGGGTCCCTTATATGAAAATTTCATACTAGACTCTGAGTATCAATTTTATTCCTTTATTTAAGTAGCCAGAAACACATATGGCTTATGATGGCTGATTGCTTAATATCACTAAACATGACAGTGTGATAGATATCATTTAATAAAGCCTCTGCTTTCTATGACTTTACTGATGTGGCCAGACGGACAGCCATATTCACTCACTCATTTATTCATTCATTCCTTTCTTTGTTCAACAAATATTGACTAAGTGCTTTGTATGTGCCTGAATCATAGGCCCAAGCAATACAATTGTGAGTAAGCTCTCAGAAATAGTTCCTACCTTAATAGGAAGGTAGAAGCCTCACGTTTCTTTGCAGAGGCACAGTAATTAAAAAATAAATAAATGAAAACTTTAACTGATGGTATGTATTTTGAAGGACAGGTACATGGTACTTTGAGAACTTTAAAGTAGTGTGAACAGACCTAATAAAAAAAAATTTTTCCTTAGGGGTGATATTTAAACTAAAATCTGAGGGTTGAGAAGGAATTAGCTAGGTAAAGGCAGAGGAGAACTATTAGGTCAGAAGCCTGGGGCAGGAGATGGCATGGCACATTCAAACAACGGAGGGAAGGCCCTTGAGTATGGAGCTCTTAGAGAGAGGAGTAGGGCCAGGTCATGTAGGGCCTTCTAGCCTATGTCAAGGATTTTAATCTTTATTGTAAAAATGAAGAAAAAGCAATGGAGGGAGTTTAGTGTGGAAGGTAAGGAGGAGGGTATCATTATCAAATTTACATTTCACAAATGTCACTGACTACAGTGTAGAGACCAGATTGATAGGGGCCTAGAGAAAAAGAGAAAGCATGATTTTCTGTCAGTCAACGACATTTGTTAAGCACACACTGTAAACTGTAGACTGAACCAGGGGACATAGAGGAGAAGATTCTTTCTCTAAGGAAGTTAGAATCTTTGTGAGCTTGGTTATGTATAGAACTCTAAGGCCACTTGTTGTTTGGAACACTGTGGCTCTACTTGTAAAATGCATTATCTGAACCCTTTATGTGGATTATCGCGTGGTTTCTCTCAGATATCCCCATCGAGTCTGTAGGCTCCTGGAGCACATGGGCAGTGCCATACTTTATTATACCCCCAAGTACCTCGCTCAACATGCCTTCCTTCTGACAGTATATATTGATTGATTGATTCTAGGCTTTCAATATTTTAACAGCTACAATAAAGGGAAACACTACATAGATACTTATAATTTTCATAAGGTTAAAAAATTGTAAGTAGTTACCATAGAGGTAGGTACTAGACAAAAATGATTCAGAGATTTTGCCAGTTTTGTTTGAAGCCTACCATCTGAGGAAAAGGTGGATCACCTGTGCTGAGAAAGCTTTGAGTGGAATGGATAAATTCATAATTTTGATTTAGATAAAATGTTCTGGGAAGCTCTTAAAGCATAACAATGATCTATCACAATAAGCTTATCTTGATTATAAACTAATAATCAAAACTGAGTTACCATTCTGAAATGCCACAGATGAGGTTGAATGTGTGATTTTAACTATTCTGAGATGCATTTGAATTATGTAGACTGTGGGACCATGCTGCCTGGTTTAAGTGGGCACACTCAAATTTTATTCCTCAATATTGTCATCTGTGAAAATGGTATAATAATAGTACTTACTTCATAGGGCTCTTGTCAAAATTAAGCAGGTGACTTCATGTAAAGCTCTTAGAACAGTGTCTGGCACATAGTAAATATTCTGAAGTACCCACTTGCTATTTTTGTTACTATTATCACCACTACCATCAGCACCACTACTTCTACTGATCCTATTTTCTTTAGGGCTACTGTCAAGCAAAATTCAAATATGGAACATTTTCTTTTTCATTTAAAAGGAATTCTAATGTAATAATGATCCTTGCTTGATTAGCCCAAAAGTTTCAGCTTATAAAGAAAAGCAAAGAGTAAACACATTGAGCCTCTATTTCTGTTTTTCACAGCTGTGCTCTAATGTTAACCATGTCTGGTTGTGATTCAAAATATTTAAAACATCATATTCTACTTGATAATTTTTATTATGATTAAGTGAGCCTTTAACACAAAGGCATTTGTAAAAACTGTCACTTTCCATATAAACTAATACCTTTATCCATCCCAATCCTATACTTAGTGATTTTTACTATATTTATCCTAATGTATAGGTATAGATATCTAATGGATCTATCCTATTTATATTTTGTCTTTGAGGCTTTTTGATAAGTTAAAGTTATTTACATGTATGTTGCAGAGAAGCTAGAATACTTGAGCTTTAAAAAGCTCAAGAAAGATTTCTTATAGTTATAAACAGATTATATTTTTAGTGTAAAATCATTATGCTAGTAACATCATGTTCCAGTTTTGGATAGCATTAAATGAAGTGTGATAATTAAATGGTTATTTAAGGAATCCCTGATAGACTGCAAAAAGGACAGGTACTATATAATACTTCTGTTATTCTTAGCTGCATTCTGAGTATTAGGACCCTGAGCCACACTGGTTTCTGAAAACAGGAACCACATTCCATATCCCTTTCTCAGTGAGCAGTTGGTGGCTACACCGTTCGTAGGGTTAACTCCTATAAATATACACTGAAAATTAGGCCTTATTAAGATATTCAGGTTTTGTTTTATTATGGAGATAATAAACCTATTATTAGAAGTTGTTACGCACGCACACTGTACTTTCAAAACATTGCACAAGTATATTTGACGTAATTCAGAATAAATCATTTTTGCATTCCAAAAGATTTTAGTTCATTATGCATCACAGTATTATGCAAAACCCTTACACTTTTTCCTTGTGTACTTCTCTATAATTTTATTGCTCAGTCCCTTTCTATTACTTGGAAGTGCAGGAATAGGTAAGTGTGTGTGGTCCTTGCTGAGTAGTAAGTCTTAAAATGTCTGAATTAAGTTTTGGGAAAAAAAGGTTTTTTTGTTAGTTGCTTTAGAGCTCTTCAGAAATTGCACGGCTTTTTGGTTTTCTCTCTTAAGCATGGAGTCCATGTATTCCCACTTGAATATGCGAATGGGTACAATGCTCTCTCAGATTCTTTTCCTACAGTGTTATAGTTTCCACAATGTGTGTAAACAGAATGTGGCATGGGGTCTGAAGAACTAAATTCCAGGTTGTGGCATTGCCTCTAAGTTGCTTTTAAAAGTAGAGTAAAGCTGCTAATGTCCTAATTTCAATTTCCAAGATTGCAAATTGAGAAACACCTAATCAGACTACTTCTGATTGTGAACCCCTGCTAACCTACCTCAAAGAGTGTTTGTGAGTAGCTGATACATGTAAACTCTCAGAAAAGCTTGAAAATTTGAAGAAGTATCTAATGGCAGCAGCATAGTGACTCTAGGATTTGTGAATGTTAATAGTGAAAATGTTAAACTTGGTTCTGTAAATCTACTTTGAGGTCATTTTAGATGAATTTTAGATCATTAACACTCAATAGTAGGTGTAAGATTTGGTGGGGTTCTCTTAGTACCTATTGACACATTATATAGACAAGCTGAATAAAGAGGGCAGTGGTCCCCTTGTTCCTCCTGTGTGAAATCTAAACAAATGAAATTAGTAATTTAAGGTAGCAACTGTATGAATACGTATTGCATGATTCTATTTACGTGAAGTTCAAAACAGACACAACTAATCTGTGGTGATAGAGGTCAGAATAGAAGTTACCTTTTAGTAGTGTTGATTAGAAGAGGACACAGTGGAGCCTTTGGCATGATCTGGGTGTAGTTACATGGGCATATATATTTGTAAAGATGCATGTATTATACACTTAAGATTTATGTACTTTACTGTATATAAGCTCTACCTGAAAAAAAAAAAAATCCTTCAGATTGTGAAAGGAATGTTGCTCAATGAATACTAATGCACCGAAAACGTATAAAAAATTACTTACAAAGGGGTCCTTAATGTAAATCCATATTTACAAATCTTAGCAAAAGAGTCAAATATTTGTAACATAAATCCAATGACCGTTCCAGGGAGCAAGTGTATTTATATATGAATACATCTAAGAGAAAGGAGAGAGAGTATTGTTTTAAATACCTTACAACCTTTGAACTTGTTTCCAATTTCTTGTGCTTTTATAATGAAGATAAAACATAGGTTCTTATTTTACATTTTCATCTGTTGAGTGAAAGTCTTACCAATACATTCAAGCAATGTATGTTTTCTAATTAGAACAACTCAACTGCTGGTATTTTAGGTAATTAGTAATCAGTAAGTTGTAAAAGCTCAAATATTTGAATGAGTGACTGGATATTGGAAAAAAAAAATCACTAGCCCAACTATACTGTCTAAATCTACAAATATACATGATTTCTCCCCCAAAATATTAGGCATCAAATTGTTTCAAAAGATGCACTAGGCACCCCTACTTTAACGGTGCCATAAGCACTTCTTGAATGTGAATACAATTTAACATCATTCTGTTTAGAATCACATTTATTATACTTACTATTTAGTGTTTACTGAGTGAAAGGCATTGTATACAAAGTATACAAAGTATACTTTATCTGTTTTACCTCACTTATTCCTGCAACATCGTACTTGATAGGTTTTATAAAATTCCCATTTTACAAATGTTAAAACTATGTATGTATTAGAAAAGCTAACTTGCCAAAAGTTCCATAGCTCAATGGCAGAGATGAAATTTGAGCCCAGGTGTGTCTGTTGCCCCAGCAGGCAACGCTGTCCATTATATGACAAAACCTGTGTGTTTTAACAGGCAGGTAATGGCTGCTGAAAATGTACTCACTAGTTGTTAACTTGGTGCTAATTTGAATGGCCGACTTATAATAACGCCTTCAGAATTGAGGATTGTGGCAGACCCTTACATACAGTGCCATTTCCTAATGTCGTGATAGTAAAGAAATGGATTAGCTTGTCAGGATTCATCACACTTTGTTTCTATAATGCTTGCTTATTTGCTTCTTTTGTTGGCCTTCTATTCATATTCTGCTTAATAGGTTGATTCTACTCTAATGTAACCAGAAGTAAAGCCCCGGTATATTGCATCTAAAGAATATTACAACTAATTCTTGATCTTTTGAATGAAAATATTTAGTTTTCAGAAAACAAGCAACACAATTTTCATCTATTTCAGATTCTAGGAGATAAAATTATTGAAAATATCAAAGTCCATGGTGATTCAGCGCAAATGTAATGACCTAGGCCGGTTCCCTAAGTAGGCCCTTTGTGAGAGTTGCTGAGTCAGAACATGGTTCTGCTGAACATATAGATGATGGTACGCTGGGCACTTAACTGAAATTACATAATGAGAAAATAGTGTCTCTTTTTGCACAAGTGAGTTTGGCTTCCCAACGCATTGCCTAAATTTGAACTTGGGAGTACTTCCTGGAGTTAGAAAGATATATTCTCTATGCTATTTCTGGTATATATGAGAAACTATTATTGGAAAGAAGTGGGAGGGAAGTAAGACTGACCTGGTAAGATGAAGTGCTGATCTGGACTCTTGTCTAGTTACTTGTGCTCAAAACTATCTGGACTGTAATTAGAAATACATTGATGCCACATGATGGGAACAAGTGCTACTTCAAATAGCATTTTCTCAGATCGGTTCCCAGGAGGGATCTGGTGGTCTAAAAGTTACAAGAGGTGCTGCCAAGAGAACAGTTGCCTCACCAGCATCCTAACATCAGGAGGGGCTTTCTGTGTTTAATTATAGACATAATGAATTCTGTATGGATGGCAATCCATAACAGAAGCAGCACTGATCACAGCTTAGGAGTTACTGTGGTTTGTGACCTCACAATACCTGGCCTTGTATGTGGAACCAGCTAAGCTTAGGTGTTACTCAGACGTTGCTGGATTCAGCAGAATGAACTGCCCCAGTCCAGCAGAGGCAAGAAAATTAAAGACTCAGGTTTTTCTTCTAAGTAATGATGTCTCTCTATAATTAAGCATGCCTGGAGTCTCCTTAGGGAAGTAGCTGGCATGGCAGCATATAACTATAGCTGCCGTATGGAAGACACTACCTTCCAGCTTAAGCTCTTCGTCTTGAGTGCAAAATTGATTTTCTTCTGCAAATAATGTAGTTATTTATTTAAAGTTACTATATGTGATGTTTAAGGTACTAAATGTTTAATTTATCCAGTTGAAAACATTGTAAAAATAGGAAGTTATATATTGCATTTCATGACCCAAATGCACAATTACATGTGCAGGAGGATACATTTATGAACCCCTATTTTAAAAATTGGGCCAACTTTCTGTTAAATAAAGTATTGAGATTTTAAAATAATGAGAAATTTGTTTTTGATACATAATGTATGTCTGTGTATATGCATATAAACAGAGATATACACAAATATATGATGTGTACAAGAAAATTACATAATATAAACAGAGAAGGATATTATTTAAAAGTCTTAGAAATCATATTAAAATCCTCAAAAATATATATCAGTTAAACATATCATTAAAATGTCTTTATGGTTTAAAATAGCCTATATATGTATTTTTTCTATACAAGACCTTAGAAACCAAAAAAATGTATCCTTAAAGAATGACAAATGACTTTCTGTGATCAGGCATAGTGTTAAGAGATTTTGAGGTTTTTGCAAAGTAGCATTTTCATACTATTGATTAACAACATCCCAACTGTACCTGGGGGTTGTATGAAAGACTAAATGTATTGTCTTGCTCTAAGATTTCCCTGACAGTTACCAAGAGTAAGTTACTTTGATGAAACTTTATTATTATAAAATAATAATAGTTATTATTTAACTATCTATTGGAATGAGCCACAGTTATGTTCAAAAAGGTAAAAAAAGTTAAGCTAATATTAATAATGACTTCTTTAAAACTTGCATACATAAGAAAACCAGGAGGTTAAACTTACTGAGCTCCCAGTGAGTTCAGTATAAGCTAAGACCACCACAGGAATATTTTGAAACTGCCAGCCAGTTTTTTAGAAAGTCAGTAATAGCCCCCAAACCTCTTTTACCACAGTAGGTAGGGAATCTATACAAAATTTTGTTTTTAATATTTAAATGAGGCATTTATAAGTTTCAGAACATGCCTCATTGGTCAGTTTCTATCATTATATGGGAATTTTTTTGGTATATGCATCATTAATTCTCTCTTCCTCTGGCCTTTTACACCTTTGTTCAGATTAGAATGGTAGAGTTAAAACAATATGATTTTTTTCTACCACAATTTATATTTTTTTGACTCAAATAACATTTAAAGTTTTTTTTTTTTTTCATGAATTGTATCCACTGTTTCTTCTTCTTCAGCTCTCTACCTTGACTTCCTTCATCAAAGTACAGGCAGAGGTAGAGCTTCATGAATTAGAATAATTCTTCATCTGGGGATGGTGATCCTCTCTGACTGTTAGCGAGAGCTGTCCCCTTTCACAGAGGTCACTGGAAATAAAGAAAAGTGATGGGTGCCTCTCCCTCCCCCAGACTCAGGACATTATTCATCCTGGACAAAGTCCCTGTTTGCATGACACAGAAAATGTGTTTCATCCTGAAACAGAGGCAATATAGATTTTTGGGGCCAGATGTATAATCTTGGCGTGTCTTCTGCCCAGAGATGAAGGGTGGAAGGATGATGAGGCCTCAGGGAAGCTGTGAAGCTTGGGATGTGTGATAATTGAGAAAATGAGACAGAAGACTGAGAAAGAGGAACAGGAGATAGGAAAAAAGAAGATGATTGGGGAAAAAGGAGTGTTGGAAAAAAAGGTTAGTTGAGAGAGAGTGGAGAACTAACAGAATTTGAAACAACCAGAACATTGAGAGCTGGTGACTTAAAATACAAAAAATCGCACATCTGGTTAGTGGAGGAGAAAACAAGAATATACATTTCTTGACTTCTAGTCCTGGTATTGAGCTGAAGGCAAGCATAGGGGGAAGAAAAAGACAAGGATAAACATATTATTGTCTACAATTCAGTCGTAGAAACTATAATCATTCTTTGTCTTTGACAATGTGTCATTGGGCTTTTTCCTACTAATACCAATAAGAACAACAACAATAGCAAAATTGTACATAACTCATACTCTGTGTCAGACACTATTTTAAGTTCTTTACACATATTAATTCATTTAATTGTCCCCACAAACCTATAAGGTAGGTGCTATTTTCTCCATTTTAAAGATGTGAAAACTGAGGCCCACTAGGAATTTGCAAAGCTGGTATTCTAACCAAGGCTGCATGACTCCTGAGGCTATGCCCTGAACTTGTAATTCCTTCTTTTTTAATATTAAAATAATGACTGTGTATCCTCTATACACTCTTTCACGTGTAAGAATCTCCCCTGTGTTTAAAAGATGCCTGTATAAGCTAATACAATTTCATATTTATTTTTCTCCCCCTCTCTTAGTATTCCATTTAAGTGTTTAATAACTATTTCTGGGCAGAATTTCTTCCTTAAATTTAATGAAAATCCTTTCTCTGCTGACATTAATTTATTCTTGTTATGTCCTCAGTGCAAATAAAATTCATATTGTCAGTATCTCCTTGACTTATCTTAATCTGCCTAAGAGAAAGAGTACTGTTTTCACTGAACTAAAACATTTCAGATCTCCCTTCTGTGAAACTGGTCTGACATTCAGCCTCCTTCTCCTAGTAACTGCCTGCTTTATTTATTTTACTCACTATTACTCCGATTCGCTAATACTCTCCCAAAGGTTAGTTCCCAAAATGTATTGCAGTCCTCTTGATATGTTCGTTAGCATTGTTGCACTTTCATGGACTCCCTAACCGTTCCTCTCCCTTCTGTCTGACTTGCCAATTTCCTTTTATACCTTGGACATGGCATTAGCAAGGGCTTCATAAAATCCTTGGTAGGTTGTTGTTACCTGGTGGTTAAAAAAAAAGGTCTCTGTCATTAGTGTCTGTAGATCTGGCAGTCCAGGATTGTGTAAAGGGAAGAGTCTTGATAGCATTGCATTTTTAAGCCAGAAAAGTAGGCCAGAAAAATATGAGCTGACAAACAGAAAAAAGAATTTGGACTAAGAAAAATGAGCAGTGGTTGCCTGGTCCACAGAGCGCTAACCAATGGAAATGGATTTGAACCAGATTGTGTTGAGGTAGGCCCAAGGAAAGAGTAAACAACATTTGCTTGTAATTCTAGTATAACTGTGAGAACAGGCCAGCGGAAGTGGTGGGCAAATTTCTATTCCTGGAGATCCTTAACAATAGCTTAGACAGACAACTGCTGCTCTTAAATTGTTTAAGATGTCCCTTCTTCTGATCAGAGGCCTGGACTAAATGACCTTCAAAATACATTTTCAGCTCATAGTTATGTAAATAATTGTACTTTTGGGAAAACTTTTAACATACGAATCTTCCAAGTATGAGATAGAAATAGCCCAAGACAACACCCACCCCTAAAAAAAGCTCCCCCAAACTACCCCCTGCCAAAAAAAGAAAAAAAAAACAACAAAAAACAGAAAATCTATTTTAAGAGTGTCTGAAGTTAAAATTCACACATTCATTTGAGTAAAATATGGCACCAACTGCTACAGAGCATAAATTACTTCCCCAGTTGCCTTAACTTGCTGTGCTGCATACAGGTGTCCCTGGAATCCACTCTGGGCGGGCTCTCTGCCCATATGCTTCTGTTTGCCCTGAGCCAGCTGCCCTTGTAGTCCTCTTTACCCGGTGGATTGCCCCAGTTTCATGTTTCCTTCAACGTGGTTGAGCTCGAGTTACAGCTGCTGCCTGTATCTCAACGTACCTTGTACTTGTTCATGCTGCCATCTCCAGGGTATCCTCCTGGTACTGAATCCACATCCACCAGGTGTGATATTTCTGCCCTGCCACCTCACTGCAGCACATTTGAGTGGTATCACTCCCATATCAAGCCTTTTATATTCTGGGTCATTGCTCTTCCTCTGGGAAATACAGCTTTGGATAAAAGGGGTTTTAGCACTTGTGTGAATTCTTCCTGGAGAAGGATGAGATGAAAGGGCGAAAAATAGTTTTTGAGTTAAAAACAAAACAGAGAAAATAAAACCAAAGCAACAACCATTCACAACATTAAGAACACTTTTTTATGGGTACTCTGTAATGTCCATGGTTTCTTAGTACAGCCAGTTACACAAACCAGAAATCTAGCTGTATCTCTGACCCCTATATTTTTGTCCATTCATGAATTCATTCATAATTCCAAAACCACTCACTAAGAAGCTGTCCTACACAAGACGAGATGTTAGCTCTTAACATCTCAGAGGTGTTAGTTCACCTTTGTGTTCTCAGCAATTTTGAAGTTAGGCAGCACAAATGAAAAGTGTTGAGACCTAAATACAAGTATAAAAAAATCAGGGATCAAAAATGTGAATAAATCTCACTATTAATCGTAGTATATGAAGATCTATAATAGGGTACACATGTGTGCCATTAGTGATATTATTAATGATATCCTCAGTTGTAAAAATGAGCCTTTTTGAAAAATGCAGTATGCCTATGAACAGTGAGAAACATAAATCCTTTTAAAAATTGCACTTAATGGATTGCTTCACACTCTCAATTAAGTCACCATAATTTCAAATTACTCTAATCATTAGATTCTTTTATATTAAAAGGAAACAGTTTATAGTAAGTCTTTAGAAAGTTATAGAGGATGTGTAGAAAAAGCATTGGATTAACGAATACTGAGTTTGTTTTTTCCTTGTTTGATGACAAGGAAAACCAGGAAACTTGACTTTTTTTTTTTTTTTTGGTGAGACACTGTGTTTGGTCACCACTGGTCTAAGAATTGAAAGGGAGAACAAGTCATGTTCTAGTGGAGTAGGCTGGCAGATACATGCATAAATGATTTCAATATAATGCATTAAATACTGTCACAGAGATGAATATTTAGTGCTACTAGAAGTCAGAAAATGGACTAATCATGTACCTTCAATGACTAAGTTCACTTGATTCATAGATACATTGTCACTGATACACATTACCTATTGTCTGTAATGGTGAAATCAAGTAAATGGAATCAACTCAAGTATTAACAAGTAATTGGCTAAATAAACCATGGTAGACCCATATATAGCACCTCACATAGCACCAACATATATATAGCACCTCACCATAGCACCAACATAACATGAATGAGGTGTATCTATTTAAATGGGAATGAAAACATGTTAAAAATATTTTGTTTAGTAAACATAATCAAATTGCAAATACATGTATGTACATACACACACATAATATATACACAAAAATATGATTGTATGTATACTTATTTATATAAAAAATGTAAATAATTTATAAAGATCAGGTGTTGTACTGCTTTTATGGAGGGAGTAAAGAAAATCTATTTAAATTGTTTGCAAGATAAATATGTTTGCAAGTACAAGACCAGATTAATAAAAGAAGTTGGTGACTCCATATTGAGGGATTTTCAATCAGATTTTGAAATGTCAAACTAATAGTCCATTTCAGAAGATCAGACTCTTACATGACTTTCCAAGGATTTGTATTATCATTCTAGGTTGAGCATTCTGTTATAGAAATAAAAACAGAATGTTCATATTGTCAAAACAGAACATGGCACTAATCTCACAGGATATATTCTGAAAGAATATCATGAAAGAGAGAATTATAGAATTTAAATCCTGTGTAATTCCAAGGATTATTTTTTTTTACTTAGACCCATTTGTCAGGTTGAATGCTAATTCTCCTGGTAATTAACAAAGGGATCCTGATAAAGTGCAGGGACTGGGAGCAGATGTACTATTTCTGTTCAGCAAAGTGATTTCTCTTAATGCTCCATTTATGACATCTTCCCCTGTTCTCACACATCTCCAATACCAAGTTGGAGAGATGGCTGAATAGGCCAGTGCTGTGTCTCAGATTGGTTTCAGAGTCACATGTATTACCATTCTTCCTAATGGAGATCCTAGAAACTTCTGAGAAGTTCCAAATGACTGGCAAGGCTTTCCTGCTTTACTTCATACACATGTATGTTATCAATAATTACTTAGTTGACTCTTTAATTTGTCCAAATTTGTGCAGGCATAATGGAAACTGACAATGCAATTTTCCACTGAAAATTGTAAATGGGTGACTAAGCTGAGTAATTCACCTCCCTCCCGTTCCTTTTGTACAGATATGCTACACCAGGATGGCTATACTTTGAAAATAGCTCATCTATATTCATTCACCCATGCGTATAAATTGATTTGCATGCTCGTTTTGCGGTTTCCAAATATGCATTTGTTGCATAAAGTTTTTCATATCTAACCCCAAATGGCTCTTTTACCTCTTCCTCAAAAATTTAGCTGGTGTGAGCCAACCACACATGAAATTCAGATACTTGCAGGACTGGATTTCTATAGAAAATGCTAAAAGCTGGAGAGGGAAGGCTTAGATCTTGCCATTGGCCATAATTTCTAACTAGGATCTTGCTTTCATGGGTCAGATCCTTGAAATTACTCAGGGCAAGATTGAAATTAAGTGACAAGAATTTATTCAGACTATCCAGATTATTTACCAACTCATGATTTTTATGAGAACTAAAGGTATTCAGTAGAATAATTAGTTTATGGGTTGTGTCTTTTGCTTTTCCACAAATTAGCTATACCTTATTGGACCTTGGTTTCCTTAACTGTATACATATGATTTTTCCAGTTTAAAAAATATATATATAGACACACCAAAGTTAAATCAATAATGTGATTTACCACAGCAAATAATACTAATATTATCACTAAATTAAAGGCAATCTCCTGAAAAATATAAATATCTTTGTACAAGCTTAAAAAAAAAAGTCTAACAAAATGTTTTGTGTCTATGACCATTTATAAATAGAAAATATTTTAAGTTAGGAAATTATCATTATGTTGATGGCTTTTGGTATTTACTGAGAATCTTTTATACGTAATTAAAATTATATATTATGTGAAGTAAAATTAATAGTATGTTTTTAAAATGCCCTAAGTAGTAATGTGCAAAAGAAGGAAGGGATTGATGTTTACTGATTGTCTACTACATACTGGTATTATCAAATTTACATGTTATCTCATTTAATTCTTACCACCACAAACCAGATTTGTTTAACTATCTTCATTTTACATTTAGGAAAACTAAGGTCCAGAGAATCTGTGTAGTAAGGAGAGAATTTGAACACAGGCTTTATTTCCTCTACACCCCAGGCTTTCCCCTGTGTCCTCACTGTCAGACGTGGATGGACCTAGAGGGTGTCATAGAGTGAAGTAAGTCAGAAAGAGAAAAGCAAATATGGTATAATAACGCATGTATGTGGAATCTAGAAAAATGATATAGATGATCTTAGTTGCAAAGCATAGAGACACAGACGTAGAGGACAAATGTATGGATACCAAGGGGGAAGAGAGGGGGATGGGAGGAATTGGGAGACAGGATTGACACATATCCATTATTGATACTATGTATAAAATGGACAACTGATGGGAACATGCCCTATAGCACAGGGAACTCACCTAGTGCACTGGGGTGACCTAAATGGGAGGGAAGTCCAAAAGGGAGGGGATATCTGTATGTGTATGGCTGACACATTTTGTTGTGCAGTGGAGGCTAACACAACATTGTGAAGCAACCATATTCCAATAAAAATTAATTAAAATAGAAAAAAATAAAATATCTTGTGTAGACTCTCTGGAGTCATAGATACAAACGATCAAGAGTCAACCTATTTTTAGAAAACATACTAGCATTTGAGCTAGTGTCAAGCTTTGAGAGTATTTCTTTGATTTGGAGTCAAGTTTGCTTTAATTTGACTTTTGCATTTTTCTTTTTACCTCATCTCTTTTATGTATAGGTGAATGTATTTCCCAACTGAATGATATATTACTAGTAATGACAACAAGAAACCTCTAAATGTGGTTTCCAGAGACTTTACAGAAAGGCTGTAGGCAAACCTCAATACATAGAAGGTTCCTTGTTTTCTACTGTTATTTTTGTCATCTGATCATTAGTGTGTTTCTGGTTTTATGTCTTTTCCTTCCACCCTGTAAAAGAGTCATTTTTCTTTTTTACTGTTTCTTCTTCTCTTAGGGCTATATCACCTTTTGATTTTTTTCATTATATTTTAGCTTATTTTTCATCATACAACATTCAAACAATATATCTACTAAGATGACAGTTATTGAAAAGAAGGAAGTATCTCATAGAATTCTATACTACTCTCTGCAAACCATAATTCTATGGATTTGTCCACATTTTAGCTAAATATATTTTTGGTGATATTTTAACTCAGAATTTACCCAGCTTAAGAAATGAATATTCATGTAAAAATGTGTCCCATGAAAATGTTTATTTAACCAATATTACTCTTTTCTCCTTTTCAAAACTGTATTGACAGTAGTTTCAGAAACATATATATATATTTTTTCTGTACATGGGCCTCTCACTGTTGCGGCCTCTCCCGTTGCGGAGCACAGGCTCCGGACGCGCAGGCTCAGTGGCCATGGCTCATGGGCCCAGCCACTCGGCGGCATGTGGGATCCTCCCGGACCAGGGCACGAACCTGTGTCCCCTGCATCGGCAGGCAGACTCTCAACCACTGCGCCACCAGGGAAGCCCCAGAAACATCATTTTTAAAAAAGAGAAATAATACATAAAACACAAAGGAAAAGTACATTCTTAATTGTATAGTGTTAAGTACATATTACGCAGACTTTTCTTAAATCCTTAAACATTTCCAGGTAACTTAATTTGACATTGGGGTTGATTTCATAAATGACTCATAAAGGAAGTATATTTCTAGTTCTCCTCTTATATCACCAAACCTTCTGTAAATCCAAAATTGTAGTACAATATGCACATTTTTGGCCCTCCTTAGATTTCAAAACCCCCAAATAGGTATGTCATCAATTTTTCTTTGGGCAATAATTTTTTTCTCTGACTACTAACCATGGATTCCAGAAATAGTTCAGAAATCAAAATAGTTCTAATTTTTCCTAATCTTTTGATAATGATCTGAAAATATATCCAATTACATAAGAAAGAAAAGATACTATGTTACAAAATGAAATTGTGAAGTAAAAATGGATCAATAACTTCAGCTGATTATAGTATCTAAGGTGATAATGTATCAGAGAGAAATTTTAAAACATTTATGACATGTAAAGTAGTATTTAGAGGCACTGAGCTTAGATATTAGGGATATATTTGTGATCAGACAGGCCTGGTCACTACTCTTGTGGGGTTTATAATCTATTAGTGAATATAGACATGTAGAAGGTCAACTATAATGCAGAATGACCACTAATGATAGAGTACATGCAACTCAGACTGAGGAGGCAGAGAGACCTTTCCAGAGGATAAGACAGCTAGCGTGAGACGTGAATAAGAGTCAGCTAAGGGAACAAGAAGGAGAAGAGAAAAGAGTATGCAAAACGAGACTGTGCCTCATTGAAGAGTTTAGAATTTGTGGTGCTCAGAGAAAAAATGGTAAAGGTGGCTAAATACAAGCTGCAAACTAAGCTTTGTAAGTCTTGTAAGGGGCATGAATTTATCTTTTGAGTTTGTGGAGGAGTCATAAGAACAGGTAGTAATATAAGATTATGATTTTAGAAAGACCACTGTGACTATGTAGATCTTGGATGGAAAGCAAAATTGGAAATAAATAACTGTAGACCCACATGATACAAAGAAAAGTCAGGGTCTTGTAAGAAAGATTTATGACTGCCAATAGATTTAGACGTGTTTTGAAGACCATTAGCTTCCACAGTGAGTAGAAACCCAATGAAAAGTGTAGATTTGTTCTTAGGAAATAAAAGGAGGCATAAAACTGAGTGATTAGAGTAAGGGTAAACTAATTGTCAAGTTAGGATGAAGAGGATATGGAATGAAAGAGAAGGATTTATCAAGAGTGAAATTCAGAGGAAGATGTAGGTTGTAGATCCAGTTAAGAGTAATTGAAGGAAGCCAGGAGTGACATAAATGAAAATATCACAATAAAATTTTGGCTAATTTTTGCAAACAGCTAGATTTAGGCAGGCATGAATATTCTAGAGACTGTTCATTATGTTCTCTCTTGTGGGACAAGATTTATTCATTAAGTTTCACCAGTCTAAAATTAATATCCCTCAGGACTTGCCCCCTTCCTTTGATTTGTTTCCATGCTTACCAAACACACTTTTCATTTTAATCCAAACTTCCAGTTATCTTGGCACAAGAAAAGTATTTCTCTAGATGAGTAAAGAAGTGATTCTCCCAGTTACTGATATTCCTCTCATTTCAAAATAATACATTCACATAAAAATTCATAGGTGAAGAAAAAAAAAAAAACAGCAACATACTGTACTCCCAAATCCCTTGTTTTTTTGTTTTTTTTTGCGGTAAGCGGGCCTCTCACTGTTGTGGCCTCTCCTGTTGCGGAGCACAGGCTCAGGATGCGCAGGCTCAGCGGCCATGGCTTACGGGCCCAGCTGCTCTGCAGAATGTGGGATCCTCCCGGACCGGGGCACGAACCCGTGTCTCCTGCATAGGTAGGCGGACTCTCAACCACTGTGCCACCAGGGAAGCCCCCAAATCCCTTTTTAATAAATGTTTGTTTATAAAATCATGTACTTTAAAGTTACTTTCATGAAACTTGATATTCTAAAATGTTCATAAGTTTTAAAATATGTATATTTTGCCATGTTATAAAATATCAACTAGGTCAGTGAAATGCCCAAAGAAAATGCAAAACATTGTCAAAAGGGAGAGAGTAGGGAATGAGGAGCCTCCAAAGTCAGAAATAACCTGTATTGGCAGCAAACATTTATTTAGTGGCTGCTGTGTCTCTTTTGGGCTTTGCATATTTCCTTTATTTTTTCACCCAGAATCTGTTTATTTATGCTGTCCTTTTTAACCTATGTAGGACTTTGCTCCTGGTGGGTATATGAGCAGCAGTTTCCCTGATATCAGTTCCACCATCCACGGGAGAGGTAGCCAGGCTCTGAGCTAGGGCTTCCCTGCTTCACCTCCAGAAACCGGGAGATATGGCTGAGCTGTTTTCAAGTTTTCTTTAAAAACCAAGAAATGAGAGTCCATCTAGGGTAAAGGCAAATAACTACTTAATTGTTATACATCTAGTTTACCTGGTTCTCTTTTGCACAGATAGATTTTTTGAATTAGAATTTCTTCCATGTCTCGTATAGCCACCCCAAATCCTGTGTGGAGGTAGACTATAACCAAATAAATCAATTTAAATAGAATATTTTGATGATTAAATGGGATACTAAGTTTTGGAAAGTAAATTTCAAGAAAAGTTTTAATAAGCTACCATAATTCATCTGTATTCTCTTCTCATTCTGGAGTATTTAGTGATTAGAATCATATGTGAAACTGACCTTGAAACAGTGCTCTCAATGGTATATAATCTTTATTTTAGTTTGTAATGTGCTACAGGTTAACTAATAAAAGTAAAGCAGTTAAACAAAGATCTCACATTACTTCAGTGGTATGTCTTAGCTTGGCCCATTAGCTAATGTCAGTAATTTCACTTTGGTAAATCAGTTTTTCAGAAATGCGTAGTTCCTTCAAGACCCTCTATACAGTTGACCCTTGGATGATGAAGATTGGTGTTCTAACCCTCTGCACAGTTGAAAATTAGAGTACAACTTATAGTGAGCCCTCTGTACGTAAGGTCCTCTGTATCCACTGTTCTGCATCCGTGGATTCAACCACCTGTGGATAGTGTAGTACTGTAGTATTTACTATTGATAAAAATCCACATATAGGTGAGCCCATGCAGTTCAAACCCATGTTGTTCAAGAGCCAACTGTACTTGTATGTTGTTTTACCTTATGAGCGCTGCATATAAGAGAAGTTCAAGTGAGTAGAATTTAGGGATACTCCTGGATAGTTATAAGTAAAACCTCTCCTCTTCCTCCATTTTTAAGTTCATTAAATTCACCAGTTTCTTCAACTGGAGGAGTCATATATGAATGCTTGAACTCATTATTAATTTGTCACAAAATCAAGAATTTACTAAGAAATGAAAATATATTTGAAAATGTCCAAGTTATAGAATCTGTAGAATTTTGGAGTTAGAAGAGACCATGAAGAGATATACTACAACTTTTTTAGAGATGAACAAACTGAGACAAAGAGAACTTGGAGAATTTTCCAAGTGACAAAACTAGTTTCATAGCCAGAGCTAGAATACAGGCCCAGCACAATTTCCATCTTCCATTTTCAGGTAGCAAAGAAAATAACACTTCAAAAATTGTATTCCATCATCCTGTACACGTGATGTAATATTTCTGATGATGTGTGTCCTTTTGTTATTTTTTGGTTACATTTAAAGAGAATTCTTATCCCTATCTGGTCTGATTGGGTAACTTCCTTCTTAGGTACATGGAAGAGGCTTTCAGATTCATAACAAAGCTCTTTGTATGCACTGGAAAATAAATGTGTTTTTCTTAGGGAAAGTCATTTTACCAAATTCATCATTATAGAAGCCTCTTTGTATTTTGGAACACAAAAGCAATGGTATACTATAGCAAATAAATCAAAACCCTCACAATATGGAGTAAGATTCTGTTTTTTAGGAAGGCATGTCAGTTGATTGAAAGAGTACTTTCCTAGAAACACTACAGTTTAATAATACTTTTGATTGTGTCATAAAAGAGTTTTTTTAGTGTATTGTGTCAGCTTTAGGAAATGTCATTAAATATAGCATTTTATTTTTTCAAATCAAGAATGCTGCCCATATTAATAGCATGATTGGGGGAGAGTTTAATTTTTAAATAATGTGTGCCATGCCTAAATTTTGATAAAATGAAATTCAAATGTTCAGTCTGAGAGTACTATTTGAAAAGAAGAAAAAAAAGATACTCCTAAAGAAGAAAAAAAAAAGTACTCCTAATTGGTCTCCCTTTAGGGGAGCTTGATAAAACTGGTGTTAGAGATCAAAGCCTAAGTGATCCATTCATTACATAATAAATGTGTTGGTCTGTTTTTTTTTTTTTATTTTAAGTATAGTATAATACAATAATGAAATTAAGTTTGCAGATAAAAGACTTGCATATGCTCTTTTAGCAAATTGCTGTTTTGGAAAGCCACCAACAGAATGATGTTCTAAGTTTGATTTTTTGCTCCGGCTTGCATTTGAACTCTTGCTTATTAAAGTTTTAGCAACACAATGGCCTTTTCTAGGAAAACGACTTATCCTTTTTGTTTTCAGTGACTCTACCATTGTGCATATGTGGTTGGAACCATATGGAGGCAGTAAACTTGATTCAAGCTTTACTCTGTTTAGTACACAAAGCATTCATTCAGCCCTGAAGATATGCTAAAACAAAACACAAAACCTATTCATCCACCAAATCGGGAAAGACATTATAATCCTCTTTAGCCCTCATCACATTTTCCAATGTTCTTTGGGCTGTAAGCTCTGGCATCCCTGCAAGTTCCACTCTGTTGCTTTATACCCTACTTTCAAATTATAATTTGTGCCCGGTCTAACATGTATCAGAAGCGAGGCATGTGTCTGGTATGGAAACAGAAGAATAGAGGAGTAATTAAGTAGTGACCACTATATTGTTTTGATCATTTCTCATCTTTTGTAAATAATGACCATTGTTTTTAGTCTTTAATTTTTGACTTGAAATTAGCAAAGCACATTGAGTTTGTAGAATTAAGGTACAGTTTTTTTCCCAAAGCATTTATTTGTAGTATTAATATCAAATAAATAAGGAAATTAACAAACAAAACACCTAATCTCCTTTATTTCTACTTCTTTCCTCATTGTTTCAATCCTGTACTAGGCATCTAGTCCTCCACCACAGAGCCCCATTTCCTGGATCCTTTTATCTGCTTCCAAAAATGGTTGCATTATCCCTTTGCACCTTACTCTTTTTGTCTATAAAGTAGTAATAATGTTAGCAACTTCAGAGAATGTAGGGATTGAATTAAATAATTCATTCTTTCAAAAAATGTTTTCTTAGCTCTTGCTGTATGCTGAGTACCCATGTAGATGCTGAGCCATGTAAAGACAAAACCCTGCTCTTTTGGATATTTTCAGGTGATGAGGCAGGTGATAAATAAATCTATAGGGGTTATATAATGTAGTATGATGCCCGAAAATGGCTAGTGCTACGAAGAAAATTAAAGCAGAATAGGGGCATAGAGAATGCATAAGGGGCATTATTATTTTAGGTAGGTTGATCACATTAGGCCTTCTGAGAAGGTGACATTTGAGTGAACATAAACATGCAATTCTGAGGTAAAATGCTCTGGCCTGCGGTGGGAGTGTGCTTGAACGCTCAGGGGAGAGCACGGAGGCCAGAGCGATTGAACAGAGTGGGCAAAGAGGAGGTAGAGAGACAGTTTGATGTGATAACTGGAATCCAGATTACATAGAATTTGACGGACAACATCCACTTGAAATTTTATTCTAAATTCAATAAGACCCCATTGAAGTATTTGAAAAAGGGAACAATACTGTTTCTGTTTCAACACTCTAGAGAGAATAGATTGTAGGTGCACAGGAGAGGGAGTAGAGGGACCATTCTACTGGCAGATGTGACGATAGGCTGGAGTGGTAGTGGAGGAGGTGGGAAGAACTGGTTTATGTTAGTACATTTTTCTGAAAGCAGAGCTGACAGAATTTGCTGATGGTTTGTATAGTAGGGTGGGAGTGAAAGAGAAGAATCAGAGATGACTCCAAAAGGACTGACCTGAGTATCTGGATGACTGGAGGGGTCCTTTCCTGGAGGAACAGTGGGGAAGGAGTGCCGAGCCCTGTGCTTGTCATGTAGGAGATGTGCCATAAGCATGGCTTCTTTTCTCTGTTACTCCAGTCTACTCCTTCAGCCCCGCACAAACCTCCTCACTCCCAGTGATCTTTCATTGTAAAATAAGCTCGCAGAAGGTAAGGGTCATATCTGTTAAGCCTAATGTTGAATATGTACTGTTTATTGCACATAATAGGGATTCAGTAAATATTTATTGAATAAATAAATAAGTGAGAGTGATTATAGTGGACCAAAAAAGATAAAGTAACACAGATTAATGAATTATCTAGCTAATATGGTGTTTGTCTTCCTCTGTCAACTCTTAGATACTATGCTAGCAAATTGCACAAAGGAGTAATACCAGTGATGGGGGTCTGCAGGCATGCTGGAGGAATGTTTTAGTCTTTTTCAGTTTAAAGCATTTGAACACATACTTTGCTACAACAGTTAAGCTGTCAGTGTAAGCCTCTGTTTTTCGTTTTTTTTTTTTTGGTACGCGGGCCTCTCACTGTTGTGGCCTCTCCCATTGCGGAGCACAAGCTCCGGATGCGCAGTCTCAGCGGCCATGGCTCACGGGCCCAGCCGCTCCACGGCATGTGGGATCCTCCCGGACCGGGGCACGAACCCGTGTCCCCTGCATCGGCAGGCGGACTCTCAACCACTGCGCCACCAGGGAAGCCCCTGTAAGCCTTTTTTACAGAATATTTTCCAATAAGTTACTAGGTATCTTAGTCAATTTTAGTTTTAATTTTCTGGGAAGACCTTGCTATCATTACTAGTCCAAACATATTTTTGTATTCACTTTTTGACTACTAAATATGATCCAAGAACTGAAGTTTCTAACAATTGGCTAACTGCATTTACTTCGTTCCCTTCTTAATTAATTTTACAAATATTTATTGAATTGATACTGCACTATGTGTACAAATCAAAGTCCTTGTTTTGAAGGGATTAACGTTATTGTGGTAGGTGTGTGTAGTGTACAGAATTTTGTAAAATACTTTGAAATGCCACTAATTTACCTGCAGGACATTAAAAATGTTTTTCTGTTATCAGTACCACTTTGCTGAAGCTTTATTTTCTCATCATAACATTAATGTTTTTTTTTTTAATGGAGCATTTAAATATGTGCCAGGCACATTCTAAACACTACACATGCATATCCTCGTGCAATCATGTACTTGATAGCATTTATCTAAGTTGTGTCCAGCAAAAGCTCCTTTTTGAAAATCTGATTAGAATCAAACATGTTAAGGGGTGAATTCAATCCATTACCTTTGAAGTATTAAAAACATGACTTGTGAATGAACAAATGCAAATCCTTTTAGCACGTTCATTAATGTAAAAGGCAGTTTGAATATGGAAGATTTTCTTTGGATGCTACATGAGAATTGGCTCCTCTATTTCAACAACCTCTTTGCAGCGACATTCTAGTTGGCACAGGTGGTCTTAATTTTGGAATGAGAACATTCATTCAAACACAGCTGAAATATATCTGACCTTAGTGTTTTCTCTCTCTCTCTGTGTGTGTGTGTGTGTGTGTGTGTGTGTGTGTGTGTGTGTGTGTGTGTGTGTATTGTTGAGTAACAGTTTAATAGATATCAGCATTGTCTGTGTCTAATAAACTTGTTGAGGTTTTTGGACCGAATACCCCATTTAAAATGTTTATGTTACAGTTAATAAGCAGGATTAAATAAGGAAGGGATGCAGTAACATGCTTTCAACAAATTGGAAGGATTCCTTGGTGTAGACATAAGCATGCAGTCTGTCTTCCTCTGGCTGCTACTGATGATGACCCTGCTTCTATTTCCAGACCAGCCTTGGCTTTTCTGGAGAGTACATTTCCTCTGAAACTCCCTTTTGATTTCTTATGAAAATTCAGAAATCTTCATGGCACTTTAAACTAGAAATACATATAATGTAAGCAATCCACATTTTATTTAAGAAAGTGTGTTTGTTATATCTTGGCTCTCAGAAATATTGCTCAGGTTGTTCGAAATTAAAATTGTCTACATTAAAATGTTTTCCCCTTTATATGTTTAAAACTTAGAAATATTTCCTTGGAGAAAAAGTTGGTCACAAAACTGAATAAACACAATTTTTAAAAAATGTGTATTTGAAGGAATCGTGGCATATTTCTATGCACAGTGTACAAACTTAATCATATATTTAAAATGTTTCATTGCAGCTTTTAAAATTCTATGATAAGTAAAAAAGAAAGAAAAGTCCTCATCAACTCATTTTCCTACAGAGTGGGTAATTAGAACAGAGACAGAGAAACTCCACCTCTCTACTAGCCCGTTCATGATGCTTACTCCCTGCTTTTGTGAGATTGGTAAAACCTTGGTCATGTGAAAAATCCTAATTTCAAGGGAATGGTAGTTGTTTTTCTTTCCAGCTTGCGCAAGTAGTTGAAGGTAATATAGAGGGAGGTTAGAGTGTTTGCTGACCGAGCCCTTACTCAGCCACTTAGTTACCAAGATCTCTGTTTCAGAACAAATCTTAAGCACAGTTTCCCCAACTTTGAGATAAGGAGGTTGCCCTAGGTGATTTCTGTGATTTTGTTTTTCTAGCCCTAGAATCCTGAAGCTATTGAGTTGATGAAGGCCAGAAACTAGGTAAATGCATATCTGGGATGTGAACTCAGGTTTTCTGTTTTTTATTCCAGGGCTCCTTTCCATTATGACTGCTACCTCTACACTAATTAAATACGTGAAAAATAAATACATATGTACATGCAAACACAGATGTTACATACACACAGGATTTAAGCTGGCTTAAGCTAGTCTTGTGCTTATTCAAAATGATTCAGCTTGTTTGGCAAGAATAACCAGCCCACCTTCTCTTACCTCATCCCAGCTCAGAAATTTCTATCCAGTCTCTTCCTGGAAGAAGATGTGAGATGATAGTTTCCTCTAAGTTTGTATTCTTTAAGCAGAGCGCACACACACATTTGTAGCATTGTGCCACAAAAACCAGGGATTAAAAAAAAAATTTACCTCCACTTGTCTCCCACATACTGCCCATTTATCATCTTTCCAGAGAAGTGATTGTTTTATTTTCTCTGTCTTCATTTTAGTCATGGAACCTCAGTATTTATACTAATATATCTCCTTGTAGAATCTGCTCACTATTCATTATGAGTCTTACACATTCCACATACCCAAGACACTCCTCCTCTATAATAACTGCCTTATTCACCAGTGTATGGTCTTTGAAGAATATAACCTATTTAAATGTTTATCTGCTAAAATCATCTGAAATTTAAAAGTTATTACCTCTGAGGTCTTTTCCTACTGTGAGAGAGTGGACCAGGATGACAGTGTGGAGATGAAAGCATGCAAGGCTTTGAAGCAGCTGAGGACTTTTCTGAGTCATACAGGAGTTATTGCTGTGAATCTCTGAGCTGCCCTACTCCACATAAAGCCAGGACCTGTCTGCAGTTGCATTTATCCTTAACTGAAAGATAAACTACTAGAAGGGGTGCAGCATTTATTTAAAATCCAGTGATACCTTCTAAGATTCCCCCACGTTCAAATGTGGTCTCTGAGGTGTAAGCCCCTCTGAGCTGTTATCCTTTCTCTTCCCCTAATTCATGGTGTGACATTAGGGTAATAATTATTCCTCTCTGTGCCTCAGTGTCCTTATCTGGAAAACTAGAAGATGGGACTCAGTGACCACTAAGATCCCTTTCAGCTTGACAATTTATTATATCCCTGTTTAGGCCCTTTTGTCAGCCCTTAAAGCAATGCAGCTCTCCCCCAAATTGATAATAAGTGACATATTGATTGATAGTGTAGGCCTCAGTGTAAATGCTCATAGCAGTGTATTTCTTTTCTAAAATGATCATTTATATTCAAGATTATTACTCTGTTTCTCTTAAACTGAATGCAAACATTTTTCTTCAAGCTTGAGTGACTTTAATATTTAAAACTGAAAATCATACTGAGAATGAATTTTGAAGAAAAGAATAAAAAGCCCAATATAACCACATCACTGTTCATGTTTGATTACCAAGTAAGGTTCAGGTTATTTTGTATCCTGTGCTTGCTGTAGTTTTTACAGAGTTAATTTTGCAGTTGTTGTTCTTGTATATCATTTAAAACCCTGTTTTGAATGTATGCTTTTAAAAAACTCAGATGTGTGTATTACATGTGTAATTTATGTTCTCTCTAGCTTTGGTAAGTATCTGCTAATATTTATTGAGCATTTTCTGGATGCATGGCACAGAGCTAATGCATTCTCCAGTAGTGAACTGCATCTAGATTAGTAATTCTCCTTATGGAAGACACAGTTTAGAAATCATTTCTCTGAATATGATGAGGTTTGTTAGAGTAGTTAGGTCTTTGGCTTACACTTTCTGCTCTACCTCTTTGGCTATGTCCCTCTCCCTTGGAAAGGAAAACCTTGGTAAACTCATATAATGTAGGGATCTGTGCCAACCTGAATGCTTGTTGACTAGGTGTTCAAATATAGTTGGGAAACTCGAGTGTACTTTTTTCTCCATATTTAAGTCAGAGATATTGCAGGTTTGATTCCAGACCACTGCAATAAAGTGAATATCACAATAAAACAAATCACATGAATTTTCTAGTTTCCCAGTGCATATAAAAGTTATGTTTACACTATGCTGTAGTCTGATAAGTGTGTAATAGCATTATGTTTAAGAAACAATGTACATACCTTAATTTAAAAATAATTTGTTGCTAAAAATGCTAACCATCATCTAAGCCTTCAGCAAGTCATAATCTTTTTGCAGTTGTAACATGAAAGATAACTGATCACAGATCACCATAACAAATACAATAATAATGAAAAAGTTTTAAATATTGTGAGAATTACCAAAATGTGATACAGAGATATGAAGTGAGCAAATGCTGTTGGAAAAATAGCACTGATATACTTGCTCGACGCAGGATTGCCACAAACCTACAATTTGTAAAAAAAAGAAAAAAAAAAAGAAAAGAGAAGAAGCAATATCTGCAAAGTGCTATAAAGCAAAAAGCAGTAAAACAAGATATGACTGTATGTTTTTTCTTCTAATGAGTCTATTCCTTGAAGAACAGAAGGTGAGATACAACTGACGTTTAGCCTCAATGTAGTTCATTAAATGGAGTATTGAGTATTTATTAGTGAAACTTAGTATAAGAGGGCAAGCTCTAAAATGAGACTGCCTGGGTTCAGCTCTCAGACAGTGATCAGGTTATTTAACCTCTTTGAGTCTCAGTCTTCTCACCTGTGCATAAAGACAGTGACAGTCCCTATCTTGGAAAGAGGCAGTAAACGATGAACATGAAATGCTTTCTACTGCATCTGGCACAGACAAAGAACATGGTAAACAAGATCTAAACTCCTTTTTTAGATATTGTTAGTGTGTATTTTGGGAATCGAAACAGGTTTTCTGGAAAGATGAGTTATAAGTAGTGAAGGTAGGAAAATAGAAAGGTGTTGAAGGTTAAAATATATACCATTTAAATGACAAAAATTTGCAAGGTGCTTGGGGTTCCCCTCTTCAACATAATCATAAACCTTTCTTCTTGCCAATGAATGGCTCAGAGACCAGAGAAGGACATCCTCTATATAATTATTTTTTGTGAAAAATCCTTTGTTAATAATGTGTTGAGGAGCCTATTGTAGATTGTAAGATGGTCTGGAGCACACTTTGTTATGTGGAATCTAAAATTGTCCTGGCATTCCACTTACATGGTAATTTTACCAGGAATGAACAATACTCTAGCATGAGCTGTGGGTGTGCTGGCATCTTATACAGTGGGGCTGACAAAGAATTTAGATGACAGTCTGAGAATTCAAAAGAATCATGACAGGTTGGAGAAATAAGCCTTAATTAGTAGAATAACATTACATTGAAACAAAGATTCGGCCACTAACTAATGAAAGGAAGGTATGAAGGGCTGACTTAATGAAAGTATAAAAAACATATCTAAGGATCAAAGGGGACCTCAAATAGAAGATAAAGAGGCAAGTTAGTAGTATATATTTTTATGTGATGAAAAATCTTGGGGGCGATGTGTGTTGGGAAAAGCCGAGACTAACCATATAAATATACATATAGCATGCATTATTTGGGCTTCCATTCTCATTTAGTTAAACGAAGGAATGAGGCTCTCCTTTCTTTATGGTGCCTTCCAACCTAAATAGTCTATGATTAATTCCCTTATAAACCATTAATATGTAGCTATTTTCTTCTATAACCAGCATTTACTTTCCCTAACTTAAAGGCACTCATTTCTAATATATGTGTATTTCAAATATTTTCCTGTTCCTTGATGCCTTTTTTACCTGTTCGTTATATGTCCTCTGTATTTGACTGTCCTGTGTTATTTTATTTATTTATTTTTTAATACTTAAAAAAAAAAAAAAATTTGGCTGCACTGGGTCCTCATTGAGGCACGCGGGCTTCTCTAGTTGTGGTGCACAGGCTCCAGAGTGTGTGGGCTCAGTAGTTGTGGCGCACAGGCTTCTCTGTAGTTGTCGCTCACGGGCTTAGTTGCCCCACAGCATGTGGGATCTTAGTTCCCTGACCAGGGATCAAACCCACGTCCCCTGCATTGGAAGGCAGATTCTTAACCAGTGGACAACCAGGGAAGTCCCTGTGTGGGTTATTTTACAAATCATTAGAGAAGGCTTAGTTTATGTAGCTTTTGGCAATAAGAAAATTTACTTCTTCCGTAAAATCATGCACTTGGTAAATTTTATTTCATATTGCTGTACCTATAAGCTTGTCAGTAACTTCCAAAGGTATTTAGTTGCATTTAATCCATATGTTATATTGACCCATCTGCCTTTTATAATAGTCCATAATCATCCCCATAAAACATTCTGACCCCATGCTCCTAAAGAAACATGAATAATTTCTAGGCCATGTGAAAAAGGAAAGCTATAGTAAGAAAACAGTCTTAGTTGTTCCTAGATGAGTACGCCAAACACAAAAAGAATTGAAGGAGATACGAAGTATATTGAATTTCTTTATTAAGAAACAATAAGCCAGTTTCTTGATTTTCATTATACCTTCTCCTTAATCCTCATGCGGCCCCTGGTTTCTTTCAGGTCTAGCCAATAGTTTATTTTCATAATTGCTAGTGTTCTGACTACAATGAGCTATGCTTTTTATAAGCACTACACCTATTTTGGGACTCTTGGATTCACTGATCTGCCAGTTGACATTTTCTATTATATGCCTACTGTGTGCTAAATGATGAGGGAGTTAACCTTTTAAAGTCCTGGCATGTATAACTAAAGAAATCTTTGAAGGCAGAATGTTTGCTTTTAAATCTTTTCTATTCCTGGCTATCTGGGTGACCTTGGACAAGGTTATATAACTTCCATATGCCTCAGTTGGTTTTCCATAAAATGCAAACAGTGTTCATATCCACTTTATTAGTTGGTTTAGGAATAAGAGATCACATGTAATTTTAGCTATCAATAAACTTACTAACACTAGTTAATATTTGGAGAATGTGTGTGTGTGTGTGTGTATGTGTTATATAAAAGAAAATGTTCATATTGATGGGTATCTGCATCTGCCA
Source organism: Orcinus orca (assembly GCF_937001465.1). NCBI lineage: Eukaryota > Metazoa > Chordata > Mammalia > Artiodactyla > Delphinidae > Orcinus > Orcinus orca. The sequence goes on from NC_064571.1 coordinate 49,747,339, forward strand.
TGGGTACTCAATGGTCATTATTTGGTTGAAGGATCGGATTCAGATGTTGACCAAGTTATGATAAAAGTGTACAGAATAAAAGGTGACCATCTTGTTGAGGAGACCTTTGTGAATAGAAATAGCAGTCAGGTTTATTCATCCTCTCTCTCTTGCTCTCACTCGCTCTCTCGATTGATTTGGTGACAGATCCTTATGAAGATGGAGAGAAACTGGGTGGCTTTTGAAGTTTCATTCACTTTCCTTTGGACTAAGTTTTAGGCATTTAGGCTGAGAAATTTACACATGAACACTCTTGATACGAATTCATCTTTTTAGCCATTTATGATGTAAATAAAAGTAGATAAAATGCTTGGAAAATAATGGCAGAAATTCCAAAGCAGCCACCAGATGGGAAAGCATTTCTAAAGGGATCTTTTATTGAAACTGATGTTCTGAGAATAGAATTAACAATTAGAAGCTTGTATTGCATTGGTGTTTTATAATACTTTATATTGTAAACGCTGTTTTTATCTCAGAAGAATATGCCCCTTGAATCACATTCCTAAGACATTAGAGAATCTGTTTTCTGGAAATTTAGTGTGGAGTTAATGTCAAACTATTTTCTGGTTCTGTTTTTCAAGTCTTTCTTTTTGAAGTGCAGAGATTTCATTGACATGCGCAAAGCCCACTTACCAAGGAGATGTATGGATGAACAGGAACTAGAGAAAACAGGCAAAGCATTAGTATATAAGTGAAGATATTTTGAAAGGCAGCCTTCTCTGCTGAAGGTTTATTCAGAAGCTATTTTAATAATACCATTGTTTTTAAATAGCTTATCAATAACATACAGCAGAAAGCCAATTTGCCTAGACTTCCGGTTGCAGTCAGCTCTCCATTCTCACAGGCATCCATGTCAGTGAGACTTTTCACCCTTACGGACAAGTTATTTAAGAGGTTACCTTTGTAGAAAGTGGAGGAGGGAAGGTCAAAAATAATATCCCATTTACCTAAGTGTTTTAAAATACAGATATTTGTGTATTTCTTTGTATGTTTTACTTAATCATCATGTTCAGGAAGTGTGTGAGCTAAGAATTTCTTTCCACATTTTAGAGTGGAAAAAAATGAAGCACAGAAAAGCTTATAGCTTACTCAGGACAACAGACAATCTGCCGCTTACTTGAGGGAAAAAACTATGTCTCATCCACTACTTTATTTCCAGTTTCTAGTATGGTACATATAGCAGATGGTCAAAAGTAATTTGCTGAATGAATGAATAAATACATGAAGGAAAGAGTCAATAAACAAATGCATATTGATAGATCCAGAACAGAGACCCAGTTCTATTGGATTTCCCAAAGTGTGTATTTTCCCTAATATTATCGCTATCTCCATTTATACTTATTCCAGAGAAAGAGGCAAGGATTTGGGAAACGTTGAAGTGTTAGCCTGAGAAAGCTTATTCTTTATGACAGTTTTATCACCTTGCCAACATGTGAGCATGTGGTCTCGGGAAGAGCTGGTGGGAGAAAAGGAAAGTTAGCAAGATGTTGGCTTATTGAGTTGGGAGAGTAGAAATCACATTATTTAATAGGATCCAGAGATGAGTGTTGGTCCAAATCCAAATTGGAAAAATAGTAAGAATGGAGGGAAGAGGTTAGCGAAGTTGACATCTATATCTCTATTTGATAACAGAATCAAAAACTGTAAGTCACTCACTCAGATTCCCCTCTGTACTCTGCAAAGCAAACAATATTTAAGGAAGTATTTTCCCTTAGAGGGTAAAGTAAGGGGCAGAGAATTCATCAGAGCATTTGAACTGTTAAATATGCATATTTTTTGAAACTAGATTTTGAAAGTGATTGCAAGAAGAGCTAAGTGCATTGTAAACCACATGGCCATGAATTTTCATTGGCATTTATATGGGGAAATTTTGTTGTGAAATAATAATTTAAATAAAAGTTTTTACCTTCCTAAACATTAATTTTTTGCAGTAGATGTCAAAAGGCATAATTAATAAATAAAAAAGTAAAAAAGTAGAAAAAATATTTGCAAACTTATATGTAATAATGGATGTATATCCCGAACATATGTAGAACGCTTGTAACTCAATAATAATAAGACAAAGTATGCAACCCAAAAGTGATCAAAATATTTGAGTGAACAATTCTTTAAAGAAGATATATGAATGCTCAATACCATCAGAAAATTAGAAAATAAAAATTAAAGATACAGACAGTGCACCATTTTTATTACAGTGGCTAAAATTATTAAAAAAAAAACCCTGCCAATATCAAGTGCTGTCAAGGATGTGGAGCAACTGAAACTTCTATGACTTACTGGTAGGAATGAGGAATGATAAAGCTGCTTTGGAAACACACTGGCAGTTTCTAATAAAGTTAAACATACTAACAAACATTCCTAATCCTAGATATTTAGTGAAGACAAATGAAAACATGTCCCCCTCCTACCTCTGCTACAAAAAATTAAAACTTACACTAGATGTTTGTAGTGACTTTATTTATAATCGCTAAAATCTAGAAACAACCCAAATGTTCATCAATTGATGAGTGGACAAACGAGTGGGGGTACATCTATACATTTCATACATTCAGCAGTAAAAAGAACAAAATAATAACACATGTAGCAACATGGATGATTCTGGCATGCTTTATGCTAAGTGAAAGAAGGCAACTCAAAAGTCTGCAGACTGTATCATTCCATTTATATGATATTCTGGACAAGACAAAACTGTAGGACAGAAAATAATTGCTGATTGGCAGGTACCTGGCTGGTGGGCAGGAGTGGAAATTATATCTTGCTTGCACTGGTAGTTAACACAATTGTAAGCATTTGTCAAGATGCATAGAACTGTATGCCTAAAAAGGGTCATTTTGCTGTATGTAAGTTATACCTCAAAAATAACTTTAGCAATAGCATTCAAATACTCAAATATTGAATGTACTCATAATAATAAAGTGAATGCATATATTGCATGCTTATCTAAGAACAAAACCTTCTTTCTTTTGTTAGCAGTAACTTCCTGGGTTCATTGAAATTGAAACTTCATAAATTTCAAAATATTCTGTTACTAAGATGCTTAATATTTACTGACAATCTCTCCAATTAGGAAAAGTTAGATATAATTTTATAATATCTTAAAAACATTGAATAAATAAATGAATCCCTTTGAGGACCTGAGCTCCTGTGTTTTGAAAGTATGAAAAATCAGGGAAAGAGAAAGGGAAAAAAAGGTGGGAAAGGCAGAAAAATAAGATAAAAAATTGAAAGATGAGGAGGTAGGAGGATATCATAAAGAAGAGCAAAAGATAGGAAACTGGGGCAACAGAAATATTAATGGAAATGATATGTATGTGTTGAGTGCTTACTATATACCAGCCATTGTGAGAAGAATTTACATGGATAATCTAATTTAATCCTCACAACAACCTAATGGAGTAGATACTGTTGTTATTCCCACTTGCAGAAGGGAAAACTGAGGTTTTAGGCAGGATACATAATTTAGGCAACCTCACACAGCCAGTAAATGGGGGCAAAATAATTTTCATATCGGGTATAGCTGCTGCTAAAGCTTGTGCTCAGAAGCTCTGCATGGACCTTTATGGTAAAATACGCTGCTACTTAATGAATTATCCCAGTTATCTCAATGAATTGTATCTCAACACAAGGCATGATTGTATTGGTTTATATACCATAAGAATGATAAGAAATTAAGCAGGGAAGGTGATGTGAAGCTGTTAACCTTTTCTTGGTTTGGTCTAAAGTGAACGTGCCCTGACATTTCATCTTCCAAAAGTTCCTTTCCTTTTGACTTGGCATCTTTGTTTGATTAGCCACTTTGTCATAGTAGCGAGAGCCATGGGACCGTATTGTTCACCTCAAGTGTACCTTTGGGGAGGAAATTAATACAAACAGTTTCTGTCAAAAGAAACATTATTTCAAGCTGGTACTTTACCAGATGAGTTATTAAATGGGGGCCAACATCATAAAAGAGAATGATCAGGAATTAGGCTGATTTTGGAGTGCCACGGAAATATCTATTGATGTTGCAGGCTACATGTAAGGAATAGATGACACTCTTGTGATAAATTAGGCCTGGCTTATTTTTAACCAACTGAATATTAGAGATATCACTGACCGTTATCGAAGAATACATATCCCATAAAGCCCTGTTACATGTGAACTATCCCAGTTCCCTGGATAGACCTGAGTAGTACGTGATGATTTCAATAGCAGGTACTCAAATTTAGACCTATGGATTTTCTGAACTGAATAGAAATATATAGTGAGCTTGGCCTCAAAAATCAGTCTATTTTGATTGCTTGCAAAAGATACTTACTAAGGAAACATTGAAGTCCAAAAAAGTTAGTGTATATTTTGTATTGCTTCTTTTCTGTGGCTGCCACAAACTGGACAGGGACCACTTTGGGATTTGGTCTTTGTCTTAACAGCTCTACTTAGCTATCCATTAATCCCCAAAGAAATTCCCAGATCCTATATTATTATTGATTCATTGGCAAGCCCTTCCAACCAAACAAAAAGCGTATGTTCCAGAATAACTCAAGACATATGGATCCTCTCTCAGAAGCTGCCTTTAGTCGCACAGATTGAATGTCGAGTGGGGAGGTACTTCAGTGGTCATGATGACTGGACTTGGGCCTTTCCCTCCATCAGTTTCTGGTTTCCTAAGATAAACGTAAGACATACTCAAGTGGGGTAATTCATTTGTTCATTATTTTGTTCTAAGTTTATAACAGGATCTTTTGGAAAAATTGACTGGTCAAAGCATGTCACCATGAATTCCACTTCCATCATGTGGGGAAAAGAGCACACATTTCACAAGTTATATACATTAACCTGAAACTATCTCCATGTAATATGGGAGAGAATATTTGGAAGAAGAAAATGAGGACCATGACTTAAAAATCACCAAAATTTGTGGGGTGTAATTTTTAAAATTCTTTCTATTTTTTTCTGTGTGAATATACTAATGACTTAAATAGAAAATCCTTCATGTTCGGTAGTAAATTGTATATAAGTACGTTTACATTGTGAAAGGTTAATAACATTGTGATGGGGAAAAAACTTCCACCACTCCTGTCCTTTTCTCATTACTCTCTACAAAGCTAAACATTATAAAGATTTTGGAGTCCAGTTTTTAATGTACATGTATATATTTCTATATCTATTGTTTTAAACAAATAGGATTACCTTAACAAACATTTTTCTGTGGGTTGCTTTTTCCCATTTCTTATGTTTTTGAAATTTGATGGCTCTACCTCAATTTTTAAGGAAATACCTACATACTAGTGTTGTCTAGTATAAGGCTCAGCGGCCATGGCTCACGGGCCCAGCCGCTCCGCGGCATGTGGGATCTTCCCGGACCGGGGCACGAACCCGTGTCCCCTGCATCGGCAGGCGGACTCTCAACCACTGAGCCACCAGGGAAGCCCTCTTTTTTTTTTTTTTTTAACTGCTAAGAACAGTGTTGCAGTGGACGTCCTGTATATATTTTTTCCATATTTCACTAACACGTTGATGCATATTTATTCATATGTGCATGAAAACTGTGATAGATTTGAAAGAATAAATTTGCTAAGAGCTAATTACTACCAGGTTACTACAGAACAGACTCTCCCAGTTTTTACTTGTATCAACACATATATAAAGTTTTTGTTTTGAGCACTTTACCAAGGCAGAATATTACCATGTTTTGCTTGTCTCAGTCTGATGAAGAGAAAAGTATGTTGCTGTTTCAATTTCTATTTCCCTGCTCACTAGTGAGGTAGAGTGTCTTTACATATTTATTGACGATTTTTGCTTCTTTTTTTTTCTTTGTAATTTTCCTGCTTATATCTTTGTTCCTTTTTCTTCTGGAGTTGTAAAATATTTCGTATACTCTGCGTATTGATATTCTGTCAGTTATATGTGGAGCAGATACGTTTACCAGACTTCACACTGGCTTTTAAAACTTTATGGTTTCTTTCCTCTTTTAGAAGTTGTAATTTTTATTCTGATTTTATATGGACAAACACTTCAATATTTTTCTTTATGACTTTGGATTGTACTTCTTACTCTGCCCAGCCTCCCATGTCTCAATTCTTTCATATTTTTGGCTCACATTTTCTATTTGCTTGTTCGTGCCCAGCTCCTTCTTTTTCTTGGATTGATATCTTGTACTCTGTATTTCCCCCTTCTTTGGATCCTTTTTACTTCATTACTGGAGTACAGCTTTAATACTTTCAGACTGGTTTTGTTGATATTAAAATTTCTGAATGCTTGCAGATTTAAAAAAAGTTGTAGTTTACATCCTGCTTGAATATTATATTACTTGGGTACAAGATGCTAGATTCAAAATCAGATATTTGAGGCCGTCTCACCCATGGTCTTCTGTTAGCTGGTGTGGAAGATGAGAAGTCTTGGAAGTGTGGAAGATGAGATACCAGTCTGGTTTTCCTTCTAATATGGATAACTTTTACTGCCTCTCTCTGGAAGCTTTTTGGATTTTCATCAGAAAGCTTCAAAATTATTTTATTTTTAAAAACACATTATTTTAATCCTTTTAAATGTTCTAAAATTTTATCAAGGTATCTAAGTATAAGTCTTTCTCTGTTCATGTTTATCAGCACTTCATAAACCTGTAAATCAAACATGTATGTACTCAGTTTGGGAAATCTTATTTTGTCATACCTACTCTGTCTGTGCTACCTAGAAATTTAACTAGATGCACTTGAGGACTTACTTAGCTAACCTCCTTGTCAAACTTTTCTCCATTCATACATTTCACCTCTGATCTTTTGCATTACTTTCTGGAGGTACTCCTTGGCTCAGTCTTCTAGTTTACTAGTCTGAGCTGTAGTGTGTCCAGTTTATTACTATTAAGTTTTTATTTTAAAAGTATTATATTTTTCAATATCTCCAGTTTTTTTTTTTCTTTTCAATGGTAGTAAGACCTTAGTTTCTTCAAATTTATACTTGTATTTATTAGTTATATTTATTTTTATATCTTCTACTTTATCCAATGTGAATTATTCTTTTAGTTGAGATTGGTACTTCTCTTTTATAACGGTGATATTATTCAAATGTGTAGCTATTTTTAGTTTTCTGCTTAACCTTGTGTTTGAAAATGCTTGTCATGTATGTTGGTGATATTGACTATTAGTTTATATGTTGAGTATTTATAAAAACAATAAAAACAATAAATAGAGAAGACACTTGACTGTGGGCCTTTTGGTAATAGAGAAGACACTTGACTGTGGGCCTTTTTGCGCTTTTCCAATGGCGTTCTGCATTAGAGATCTGTCATCCCTGTATGTTAATATGCCAATTTGAATAGAAGGATCTTTGGATGGGCCAAAGCCCAGGACAGTCGTTCCATAAAACTTAATTTAAATGTGAACAGTAGCCATGACTGTTTTCTGTACATCTATCATTGGAATCAAAAGCATTTTAATAATGAATATAGCCCACGTTTTATGTTTTTCAAAAACATAAAAAACTGGCAAATATTTTCACCTGTCAGCAGTCTCTAACGGCTGATTATTGTTGCCCAATTTATAATTGATTTCTAACTCCAGTTTTAAAAAAGAACATTCAGATTTTCTTTATAGTTTTGTGTTTGCCTCCTGATCTTCAGAATTGTCGTTTTGGAAGTAGTTCCTTTAAAAAAAAAACACAGAAATTTTCAGTCTCTGAAAATTAAGAATGTTCTTAGTTGGTTCCAGAAGGTGAAATTGGGGTAAATTTTAATTATTGTCCATTAACTACTATATATGAAGTACCTCCTATATATAATGCAGTGTCAATATTAATAATATCAAAGACCTCTTTTGATGACAGGTTAGAATTATTCCTTTGACAGCCCAGGTTCAAAGCAGATATCCAGTGAACATTCTGCTGTGAAGTCCAAATTAACTATTGATGAAGTGCAGAAACAGAATGGTTTCAGTGCATGACTTGCTTCTTTAAGATAGGCTTTTCATTAATAAAACTAAGGGTACCAGAGTTGCCTAAAGTAATTTATTCCTGGAGCCTAATAAATAAACTTGATTTGTTTTTTAGAAATTCTTTTGCAATTGAATAAAAAAATCACTGTAAAGAAGTGATTTTCAGCTAATCATTGTTAGAAAACACATTCAAACATTCAACTTGGAAGTCAGCAGGCTAAACTATAGGATAAATCTGTATGTTTTTTCTCCATGGCTTTTTTGCCTGTTTGATAGTTGTTATTTCAAGGTTTATATGTTTACCTCCTCTCCCCATGCAGGATGAAATTGGAATTGATTCTATAAACAACCAAGATGAATGAGGGAAGTGCAAATGTTCTTTGAGATTCCAGGATTAAAAGAATCTGTATCAATTCTTTTCAAGGCACCTCTTACTCTTCCAAATAATTATTAGGCTCTGGGCTTACAAAAATGTCTATCACTAGGAGAAAATCCATACTGAACTCTGGAATTCCTTTGTTGGTGGTTGTCATTTCCTTTTCTAATTTCTGAGCTAAAAGCTGGCAAAGGCATTGTAACCCAAAGATTTATTTTGCGGACTGTTCTTTTGGTTAAGAACTTTTGAATCAGTTCATGATCAATGTGTTCATGACAAAAATAGAACCAATAATTTAAAAAAACACCACAGACAATACAAATGACTGAAGAGGCTATTTTCCACAATGAATAAATTGGGTAGGTTTCTTATAATTTGGGGAAATAAACATTTTATTTCAGAATCTGGTTTGCCTTTCTGGTGTTTTCTACCTCTAGAGAAAGGCTTAGACCTTACATTTGAAAACTACATTCATGTAGTTTGTTACCACGTTAGGTGTCTGTACCTAGAAGAAAAAAAAAGTATTTAGGCAATTTGTTAAACAGGACAGCAGGAAACGTTGAGATTTATATAGAAATAATTCTACTACAGGTAATCTTTCTGGATACAAACCTACAGAACAAATGTGCATGAAATATGGTCTCAGTTAAAATAAGTATATTTATAGCAAAATGCAGAGAAGCTCTCTGGGACAATAGGTTTAATAAATGTCACTTTTCTCATGTAGCAATTTTAGTGTAAAACACCATTGTCATATTTCACATATTATGTTAGCATCTATGGATCTTCTTGACTGAATAGAGAAAATACATTCTTACATGCATTTATTTACTTCCATCTTCTAAATTTGCTTTATAATAAGGTTGGTTTTATTAAATCCTTAACATCTTACAATGATGTTCATTACCATTATAATTACCACCACTATTCCTAATCAATTAATATCTGTCACTTATTTAAAAGATGAAAAGTAAAGAACAAAGCTCTTCAACAGATTGTGACAGCATTTCAGAAATTTAACTGGATTATTCCTAACTTGAAGAACTTCAGCTCTAGCAAAACCATACCAACAATAGAAAGACTAAAAGAATAATAGGCAAAATTAGCTTCAAGTAGAGTTTTGGCTTATTTGTGCTGTTGGCTACCTCTTTCTTACTTTTCCTATTACATTTAGCAATTTTACTGTGTTATTTACAGAGAACAAACAGGATATTGCTCAAAATATTTGGCTCCCAATCATGGGACAACCTTTGTTAAAATCAGGGCAAGCAGATGTTTGAAACAAGTCTTTATGCTTCACCACCCCCCTCCCCACCTTTTCAGGAAAATGGATACTTAAGGTTGAAAAAGAAGTTATACAGGAAAATGTTATTGGGTATATTCAAGTCTGGGATGGTATTGGTTGTTTACTGAGCAGCCGCTCATTACCTCAATAGAATCCCTTCCTTGTGAGATCCCGTGCAGTGTACTCGGTGAAAATCCATGGGGTTCTGTGGGTTGAATAAAGTTCATTGCTAAACATAACCAAAATATGGAATAAACCTGTGCAACTTGGTCCATAATTTTGTGCATAATAAGTATATCATTTTAAGTTCGATTTAATTTTTATAAATTTTGTCAGTCTATGAAATAATTTATAATTTAAAGTATACATTATATCCTCTGCTGTCATGATAAAGCAATCAAAAGAAAAATAATTCTTATTCTTTTAATGTTGCACTTCTGGCCTCTTGTTCTGGTGTCATTGTGAATAACTGGCCACTATCCCAAGATGAGAATACCTGAAAACTGGCAAGTTTCCAAGGTATTTGTTAAACAAGGAGGATACTGTGCTGAGAATAGGGATAGAATTGCTGTCATATCATCCATTGGTGAGAAGTTCTGTCTTCCTTCCAGCTGGTATAAATATTGCATCTATTTATCTCAGCTGGAGAATGAAACACATAGTCGTTTCTCATAATGGGGAGGGAATCTGGTGTTATTTTTTGGTTTGTTTGTTACCACATATCACACTGATGGCTATATAAGGTTATATTTTATTAGCTATTTCAAGCTTTTTAATATTCCCCATAGTGATAATGCTATCAATAGATGCTTATTAAATCAAATTTAGAAAACTAGAGAAAAGTATGGAACCTATGAATTACACTGAAAAAGATATTTTCCAGTTGTAATTCTAGATACTCTATGCAGAAAAAAAAAGGAAAATTACAGGGTGAGTTCAAAATTTACACTTTTTAAAAACAGTAATCTTATTTTTTCTACTCTAACCAAACATTGATTGGACACATTATCTCACACAGAATATCACTGATAGGTCCCACAAGGTCTCACATGTTAAGAAAGCATCCAGGGATGAAAGTCATTTATCAATTTTGCATGTTTTCTCTTTATCATAGTTCCAAGGGAAAAGCACACCAATGTATGAAGTGACTTGACTCAAAAATCAGAATGTCAAACAGACATGCCCCTTAAATTGATATTTTTGAAACCCACACTTATTACTTTATTCATCCATCCAATCATTCGTGCAACAAATACATATTGACAACCTGCACCAGCCAAGCATTTTACTGAAAACAATTAGAAGGATGTGCAAATTATAGTAATCAGATGTTCATCCCAGCATTGTTTACAGTATCAGAAGTTAGAAGGAAAGAAACTGGATGTCCAGTGAGAGGTTTTTTAGCTCAATCATGGTATGATCATTAATAGCATATTGTACAGACATTAAGAACAGTGATACAGATCATGTAAATATGTATGCTATGAAAATTCACTATTACTCAGTGAATAAGGCAGGTTATGGAATAATATTTTAAAATGTCTGTTCATTTAAAATCAAATCTGTCTACAATATGCATATGTTCTATCCATTTGCATGGTGCATTCTCTAGAAGGAGATATACTAAAATTTTAATGGTGTTTTCTTCTGGGTAGTGGAGTCTTTCCATGTCTATTTTTTTTCTGATCTTAAAAAATTGACAGTTAATTGAATAGTTATAAAAAATTAACATGTATAGATCATTATAGTACGAGTAGGAGGATATATTGCTTTCTGACGGCCAAGTTTTAGTCAGGAAAATGGCCTGGTTAGTTTAGCAAAATCATCAACATCTGAAATACACATTAGAATGATTCCCAAGAGGAGACAGCTTTGCTTTCTTAGGTTTTTTTTTTTTAGTCTACAATTGTGAACATTCTGAAAATAAGAATAGAAGAAATGCCTCATTTTTAATGATTAAGCATTTTTTAAGTAAGGCAGATGTATTTTACGTACTCATTTATGGTATGACTTTTTTTTTAAGTATTTCAGAAGAATTTATTCTTAAGAAATGCATGAAATCTCATGAGATAAATGGGAATTTACATACATTTCACATAAGGTTTTTATTTATTTATTTTTATTGTGGTATACTTGTTTCACAATGTTGTGTTAGTTTCTATTGTACAGCAACGTGGAGTTCCCTGTGCTATACAGCAGGTTCTCATTAGTTATCTATTTTATACATATTAGTGTATATATGTAAATCCCAATCTCCCAATTCATCCCACTCTCTTTTTGCCCTCTTGGTGTATGATATGACTTTTTTTTAAAGGAAGCAGATTTCTAAAGTGATGTGAGTTAAGGTAGCATAATAAATGGACACCACCTTTGGGCTTTGAAAGATAAGAGGGTTGAAATGACTTAGATAAATTCCATATCCTGACTTACATTCTGGAAAATAGGTCAGAAGAGAGTAGGAGTGTGCTTAATGCTGTGGATAGGCTCATGTTACTTTCAAGCTGTGTAATATTTCAGCTGAAAAGAGACCTTAGTTTGCATTAGCATTAACTATTTCTTGTGTTTCACTTAAACCATTTTTAAATGTTAAACTTAAACCTGTAATATTTCCTGAATGAAAATTTAAGTAGCTGAGATTATATTCCTTTCTACTGGGGCATGTGTGGTCTTTGTATATATGAATATATTTTTTAAAATATTTAAATGAATCACAGAAAAGTATAGATAATGAAAATCTTATATATAATATGTAAAATTATGTATATTATGTTAATAATGTCATATATTGAATGAAATATATTCATATTAAAATATGACTGAATAGATATTTAAGGCTTTTCATGTTTAGAAAAGGAATTTTTATTTCATTATGGAAGATTAAACAAAAATGATCATCCCTTATGGGGAGGGGGAAGGGTAAGCTGTGACAAAGCGAGAGAGAGGCATGGACATATATACACTACCAAACGTAAGGTAGATAGCTAGTGGGAAGCAGCCGCATAGCACAGGGAGATTAGCTCGGTGCTTTGTGACCGCCTGGAGGGGTGGGATGGGGAGGGTGGGAGGGAGGGAGACGCAAGAGGGAAGAGATATGGGAACATATGTATATATACAACTGATTCATTTTGTTGTAAAGCAGAAACTAACACACCATTGTAAAGCAATTATACTCCAATAAAGATGTTAAAAAAAAAAAAAAGATCATCCCTGACCCCAAAATATGGCTATAATTACATTTGTAACACAAACCAAGATGATGTAATGAATATGTTCTAAATGTTCTTTCTCTCTTTCCCTGTTTTTTCTCTTCTTTTTATATGTGGTATGTTTAAATGTTAATGAAGTATCCTGTCGTGATCAATGAACCAAGAAATATTGAGCTTCGTGAATTACTATTTATGTCACTTTAACTAAGTTTTTTTTTCACCCTTGTAATTCTGTTATGCTGTTTGGTTAATTAAAAAGTGCCAATTCTAAGAATATTAAGTTATGCCTTGAAAATTTCAAATGACCTGTTGAACAATTAAATTCAACATGAGAAGATATGTTTGACCTTTGAGTAGCATCCTTTTTAATTTCTGCAAGGAGGTAATGGAATCATTGGATTCTTCTAGGCTGTGTCTTAATTGGGAATCTCAGGCAAGTGTAGCAGAGCCTGCTCACTTAGGACGTTCAAATGTGGTTTGATTACTCTTTGTGGTATACTTGGTCTTCCTCTTACAGAAATTCACACAGGGTCTCATTTCCTGACTACTGTGGTCTTCTGACATTATAGAGATGGGTTTTCATTTTTTTCTCTTTAGTATGAATATTAACTAATTGTTCCCTAATATTTGAATTCAGAAATTTCAACTTTATATTTAAATAGCATGGAACTTACCTTTATTTAACACGTGTAAGTTGTGTGCCTTCTTAAATCATAAAGGGATAACATTTGGAGGGGAAAAAAGGATAATGTTTTCTCTCCAAAACATAAATGAAGAAAAACTGTGCATGGAACAGCAATCCAAGAAAATGTAACAACAACAACAACAACAAAAAAAAACTGTTGAGATAAGCCAGCATTCAATTTGTCAATCATCCTCAAAGGAAAAAAAAATTCAAGTGAATGAATTAAAGAATACAGTAAAAATTAGAGTCTTCCTTGAGTTCTAAGAAAGACCAAAAAAATACCCCTTTAGATGCAGAAGTAGAATCAGTTCCCCTGTATATATTTATTGATTTTGCAAGAAAAAAAGAAAAACGTAAAAGAACTAATCACAATGTAAAATAATATAGTGCATCTTAAAAGAGAATAGAGAGGTATTAGGTGATGGTGTAGGTTTTCGTCAGAGCATAGAGGTGATACAGGCCTTACTGGGAGCAGTGCCACACAGGGGACCGAGATTACACACAGATGTCTAGTCAAGGGAAGACCTGGATAAACTTTTTTAATAATGTAAATGTGGTTCTTTCCATAGTGGCCCTAAGTCATTGCTGAAGTAGGCTGGTCTTCTCATTGCCTGTGTGACAGTGAGCAGTCTCAAAGAAAAGAACGTGATTTCTTCTTCCCCTAGCATTGATGTTGCTTTCTGAGTAACTCTCTGGTTGGCCCTTCTGGTGCAATCTGCACACTGCAGTAACGGTTATCCTAAAGACTGGGGTACTCTGATTGATTAATGTGGATTGCATGTCTATGGAAAAAGTTAGGGTCACATAATTGCATTCCCATATGAATCCCAGGAGTCCTGTAGGGTCAGTTCTAAACAAACAAACAAACAAGCAAACAAACAGAAAAGGACATAAGGCAGAGCCAATAATTGCAGATGTCCACATAGATAGGATTTATCTTGTCAAAAAATAGGCTTAAGGATATTTCAGGAACAGTATGTGAAATAAGGCTCAAAGGCAGAAGTGAACAAGGTATGTTTAGGGGACTTAGAATGGTGTTCCTGGTTGAGACAGAGTTGTTTTTAGGGAGCAGTAGAATCATAGTGAACTTGTTGAAGCCTTTGGTGCCAGGTTGCATTTGCTTTGCAGGCAATAGAGGGTTATAGAAAGAGGTGTGTGTGTATGTGCGTGTGCGCTTGTGCGCAGTTATCCAATTTAAATCAGTGTTTTTCAAACTGTAACTTGCTTGAGATGAGTAGTTCTCAAAGTTTTTGGTCTCACGATCCCTTTAAATTCTTAAAAATTACTGAGAAACCCAAAGAGCTTTTGTTTATGTGGTTTTATTTATTGATATTTACTGTATTGTAAGTTAAAGCTGAGAAAAAATTTAAAAGAACACGCAAGCATAACTTCCACTGTCTGTCAGGGTGTGACATCATCATATCATATAACTTCTAGAAAATTCTACAGTACACTCATCAGAGAATGAGAGTGAATAAGGCAAGTGATGTTTTAGTATTATTATGAAAGAAGGTTGACCGTGTGGATCTCTGAGATTGTCATGGGTACACCAAGGGACCCCTGGACCACATTTAGGAACCATACTTTGGAGGATCATGATATTAATTCAGTGGCTCATAATCAGTATTTGTGGAGTGGAATTAAATAAAATGAAACAGAATGAAAAGCATTGGAAAATACAAATACATTGAATATATGAAGGATACAATTTTTGTGAAATTTCATCAATTTGTGTGTGTATGTGATCAAATTTTGTCATAATGCAAAAAATTTTTCTTATTAGGAGTTTTAGTTTTAAAACTTTGAAAATCACCTTTTAAAGTTACATTTATGATAGATTATTCAGTATCGGTGTGAAGGTTAGATTTCAGGTGGGAAAAAAACAGAAGTGGGGAGACCAGTTACATAGGCATGACATCAAGGGACTGATTTAGAAAATGCCATGAACATGAATAGCCAATTTGTTCAAAAAAGGAAGAGCTCTTGGATATCTGTGATAAGAATAAAGTCTGAGTGCTTAGAATGAAGCAAAAGCTCCACTAACAGACAATAAGATGGTCAGCAATTTTAGGTCAACTTTTCCTTAAATGTAACTGTGTCTCATATTCTGACAAATACGCTATTCTTTGCAGTTCCTTTAGCACAAATCCTGACCTCTTTTCTTCACATCCTGCTGCGTAAGCTGGAAAAGCACAATCCCCAGGTGCAGGCCTTATTTTGCTCTTCAAGCCTGAAGATCTGTCAGGCATATGTCCGATAAATGTGAGTGAATCATAGTCAAAATGAGAATAATATGTAATAGAAGCTTATTTCCTGTCTCTTGTCTGGCATTTTGTACAAAAAGTCCTTATTATTCACCACAATCTTTATTGAAATAGTCAAGCTGTATTCACATCATGAGAAAAAATGGCAATTTGAATAATTGAGTGAATGTCACTGAAGGAGTTTTGCACGACTTTCCCTCACTCTCTGTTTGGGTAACCTGAATCACTCGGAGTGGAGGGCACTTCTCAGCCTGTTCTGTAATGTTCTGCAAATCATCTCATGAGTGATAGTATCTCTCTATACCAGATGGGTTACCTCATGGGTGCAAGGACCTCATAATTGATTCTTTTTCTACTTTTACATCACATTCCATAGTTTTGAGTATACAGGGCTAGGTTAACATATGTTAATCAATTTGTTCAATATGAGAAACCAAAGAACCTCAATAACCGTGTTTTTCTGCCTTGAAATCCACGAATAATGATTGAGATAAATAACAAAAACTATGAAGCTAACATCATAATACTTATGTGGTATATAAAGATTTAGTTAAAGCAAAATTTTCTGCTTATTTAGAGATGAAGAAAGATAATTGTTCCTTATATTGCCCCTAGGATACTTGGAGAACTTCAAAGGCCTTATAAATCACCAAAGACAGCACACTGTTTATAGTTACAGCTTGAATGCAAATTCTTCTATACTTAAATTCTTTTCCTGCGTTAGCAGAACTTAAAGAGATGTTGAAGGAGATGATGGTTTTGCTCTACTTTGGGTTAGTTTCACTTCACATAGAGCATTACATTCTGTCTTTTTTTAGTACTCTCTTTAACAGGAGCTGTAAGAAGTATTTAGAGCCAAACAGGCAAAATGATGAAGAGACTATAAAATCTTTAAAAAAATATTTATTTATTTTTTAATACAGCAGGTTCTTATTAGTTATCCATTTTATACATATTAGTGTATACATGTCAATCCCAATCTCCCAATTCATCCCACCACCCCCCCCCTCCGCCACTTTCCCCCCTTGGTGTCCATACGTTTGTTCTCTACATCTGTGTCTCTATTTCTGCCCTGCAAACCGGTTCATCTGTACCATTTTTCTAGGTTCCACATATACGCATTAATATAAGATATTTGTTTTTCTCTTTCTGACTTACTTCACTATGTGTGACAGATGAACATACAGATGGATCTCTAGATCCATCCATGTCTCTACAAATGACCCAATTTCGTTCCTTTTTATGGCTGAGTAGTATTCCATTGTATATATGTACCACATCTTCTTTATCCATTTGTCTGTCGATGGGCATTTAGGTTGCTTCCATGACCTGGCTATTGTAAATAGTGCTGCAATGAACATTGGAGTGCATGTATCTTTTAGAATTATGGTTTTCTCTGGGTATATGCCCAGTAGTGGGATTGCTGAGTCATACGGTAATTCTATTTTTAGTTTCTTAAGGAACCTCCATACTGTTCCCCATAGTGGCTGTATCAATTTACATTCCCACCAACAGTGCAAGAGGGTTCCCTTTTCTCCACACCCTCTCCAGCATTTGTTTGTAGATTTTCTGGTGATGCCCGTTCAAACTGGTGTGAGGTGATACCTCATTGTAGTTTAGATTTGCATTTCCCTAATAATTAGTGATGTTGAGCAGCTTTTCATGTGCTTCTTGGCCATCTGTATGTCTTCTTTGGAGACATGTCTGTTTAGGTATTCTGCCCAATTTTGGATTGGGTTGTTTGTTTTTTTAATATTGAGCTGCATGAGCTGTTTATATATTTTGGAGATTAATCCTTTGTCCGTTGATTCGTTTGCAGATATTTTATTCCATTCTGAGGGTTGTCTTTTCGTCTTGTTTGTAGTTTCCTTTGCTTTGCAAAAGCTTTTGAGTTTCATTAGGTCCCATTTGTTTATTTTTGTTTCTCTTTCCATTATTCTAGGAGGTGGATCAAAAAATATCTTGCTGTGATTAATGTCAAAGAGTGTTCTTCCTATGTTTTCTTCTAAGAGTTTTATAGTGTCTGGTCTTACATTTAGGTCTCGAATCCATTTTGAATTTATTTTTGTGTATGGTGTTAGGGAGTGTTCCAATTTCATTCTTTTACATGTAGCTGTCCAGTTTTCCCAGCACCACTTATTGAAGAGACTGTCTTTTCTCCATTGTATATCCTTGCCTCCTTTGTCATAGATTAGTTGACCATAGGTGCGTGGGTTTATCTCTGGGCTTTCTATCCATTGATCTATATTTCTGTTTTTGTGCCAGTACCATATTGTCTTGATTACTGTAGCTTTGTAGTATGAGACTATAAAATCTTGATATACGATTAGTTACTGAAGAAACAAGAAATGTTGAATGTAAAGAATGTGTTGGGCTTCCCTGGTGGCGCAGTGGTTGAGAGTCCGCCTGCCGATGCAAGGGGACACGGGTCCGTGCCCCGGTCCAGGAGGATCCCACATGCCATGGAGCGGCTGGGGCCGTGAGCCATGGCCGCTGAGCCTGCACGTCTGGAGCCTGTGCTCCGCAACGGGAGGGGCCACAATAATGAGAGGCCCGTGTACCGCAAAAAAAAAAAAAAAAAAAAAAAATTCCACCATAACAGGAGGGAATGTAGAGAGCAGGGGTGCGGATGGGGGTAGGGTTGTGGAATTGGTGGTCAGAAGGCAGATAGGTCACTTCCATTTTCTCAGTGAATAATGACTGCAAATAAGTGAGTGGACTGGGTATAGGAGGTTTGAGAAGAGTGGAAAAGATGGGTAAAAAGGTTTCAGCATTGTCACTAAGCGTATCAGTTTATAACAAATTGTTTCAGGCATTATGTGAAACTTTGAAATGTGGATCACATTCTTTTGACTGGATCATATACAGAATGAAAATAATATGCACAGAAGCCTTGTGCAGAGAAACGGTGAAAGAGAATGGGTAGGGACAACCTTTTTGATAAACTTGGCCATCATTCTTTCTAGAACTCCTTGTTCACTTATTCAGAAGAATTTCTTAGTAGTATTAATGTTATTTTATTTTTATTTTAAATCTCTAAGCGAATCCCTCCTTTTAGAACTACTCAGTTTCCTAGGTAGGAAGTTGTCCCCCAGGGAGTTCCTTAATGATTTCATTGAGAGGTGTAATCATTACTCATGGGCTCCATGCATTGCTATTATCGCCATGCTAAGTTTAGCCTTCGATTTTTTCACTCCATAATTTTAGCCTACTGTGAGATAAATGAGCAGAAAAACC
Source organism: Orcinus orca (assembly GCF_937001465.1). Lineage (NCBI taxonomy): Eukaryota > Metazoa > Chordata > Mammalia > Artiodactyla > Delphinidae > Orcinus > Orcinus orca. Next base: position 49,766,335 of record NC_064571.1, read on the forward strand.
AACTGCAATAATATGGACTCATCAAATTTCTAGAGCTAGAAAAGACCTTAGAAATGATGCAAGTTATCTCCTTTTGCTAAAGAGGAAAAAGCCCAGGGGGTGAAATGACTTACCCAACATCAACCCCTTTAATTGCAATACTAGGAGGAGAAGAAGGTATCTCCATTCTAGCCCTTTACACTCTCTTATCATTTTGCACTTAGTTGAGGGTCAATAATTTGTTTGCCATCATAATAGCTCTATACATGCACATTTCCTTTTCTGCATTTTGGACTCTTCATGATTAGTGGACCTATTCCAGTTTTCCAGAATATCATCAGCAGACATCTTCCTTTAAAAAACTTGGCTGGCACCAAATTTTTAAATAAATATTATGTTGGGAGTTTACCTGCACTGTGTGGGGGATGGATTTAATTTAAGTAGCTAAAAGTAATTGTAGTATTCAGGTGAGATGATAGATTTAACTAGATTTTCTCCAAAAGAAAATGTTAGAGGAAGCACATTAAAGATTTGAAATAATTTTGAATGTATTTGTGCTAAATAAATATATTTGTCAAATATTGAGTCCATATAAACCTATATTGTCTTTTAAGTTCAAGTGTCTTATGTCTCCCTTTGATTATCAGAAATTTAAGTCATGTATCTGAATTAGCATCAACAAAAGGTCAGAACCTAATGTGGGGTTAAAATGGAGGAGAAATTTTTAAAAATAGATGTTGAAAGAAACTGATTTATTTAAAACAGTTTTTATTATTTAAAGCAATAAATTGGAAGATGACGTTGTCATAACTTTTTTTCTTAGTTGTTGACAGCTTGTTTCGATTTAGTGCCAAGCATCATAAAAGATGATTTACCAAAGCAAAACATATAGTTTAAATATATCCAAAAGAGCAATAGCTAATATGGTTATGCAGTTTAGGAGGAGGTGTTATCCTGTTAAATCAAAATATATTATTCACTTTTTAAACAATAGAAATAAGTTTGATTTATTAATGCATCACAGTTACAGTACATTTTCCAAGGAAATTGAAGTAGATTTTCCCCATCCATTAATTTCCATTACTGCCCATTCATTTCTACCCACTGGCAGCCAGTGTACTCATGCAGCATTTGCCTCACAGTTTTTATTAACTGTTGTCTAGCAAATCCTACTCTTAGTCTCATCAAATGACAGGCACTAAATTTTTTGGCAATCACATTAAAATAGAGATTCTAATTGGGAAGAAGTAACATGATAGCACAGGATGCCTTTCTAATGTAATGCCCATTAAGACGTTTATATGGCCGAAGAGATTTGAAGACTGTGCTCTTTTCCAGAGAAGAGATAACCCTTTTCCTCATCATGCCTCATAAATGCCCAGGGGAAACAAAATAATAAGGCCCTCCATTATTGTCAGGGGAAAACTAAAGTAGCAGCCTAGACCTACAGGCTACAGGAATGCTGTTCATTGTAGATGTTATTATTTTTTGTTTTTTTTAGAAAATCTCTATTGGGATTGGGGGAAAAACTGAGGTGGCGCCGTGTAGAGGATTTAATTGACTTACAGGCAGCTCTGTTAAGAATTTCCAGCACCAGACATTTCATAACAGCAAAGAATCATATATACACACATACATATATGTAATTACCTCCCATTTGAATAAAATGCATAAGTGCTTTAGAGTTTCATGATTTTGAAGTGCAGTCTTAATTTTCAAAAAATACTGGAAAGGAAGTGTTCAGAATAACTGGGCAATTTAAAGAACATTAAAAATATTAGGTGAGTTTTTTGTTCATTGCTATTAAGAAACAATATACAAAAGCTGATGATGTATCATGTCTCTTGTATTTCAAAAATCTCCATTTTTTAGTAGGTGTAACTTTAAAGAATTGAAAATCATCATTCTGTGGGAGAGAAAACATGATAGGGAAAAGTGATGGTGGGTTCTTTACTGGCCTCATGAAAAGTTCCATATAAATATATAAAACTAAAACTTTGTATGTTTGTGTAAAAAGCCTAAAACTAGCATAAATACTGAGGTCCATTTTAACTAGAAAATTGCATTCTTATATAAAATTTTAAGGTTTTTCTTAAAAAGTACAATCTTTTATTTACTTTGACTATGTTATTGCAGTTATTCATGCATAAAAGTTACTAAGATCTGCTAATTTATTGTCAGCATTGAAAGCCATAGGCTTTATCTAGCCAGTGATCTGACATGACATCAAACAAATCCACAAAAGATTTTACAAGTACATAAAATCCTAGAGAAAGCAAAACTTTTTAAACCTCCAGGTAAAAATAAGTGTAATCTGGGCCATAAGATATTCATTCAAAGTCACTTTTGAAATATTTAAGTTTTAATAATATAAGTCAATTAAAAACATCAGTTTCGGGCTTCCCTGGTGGCGCAGTGGTTGAGAGTCCGCCTGCCGATGCAGGGGACACGGGTTCGTGCCCCGGTCCGGGAAGATCCCACATGCCGCGGAGCGGCTGGGCCCGTGAGCCATGGCCGCTGAGCCTGCGCGTCCGGAGCCTGTGCTCCGCAACGGGAGAGGCCACAACAGTGAGAGGCCCGCGTACCGCAAAAATAAAAAACAACAAAAAAAACACACATCAGTTTGAAATTTATCATTATTAAAAAAAAACATAATTGAGTGTCTATTGTGTGACAAGCTCTCAAAGAATTTTATCTGCCAAGTTTGAAGGCAGAGACCTGTACAAATGATCAGTAAACATGACGAACTCTATTTTATGACAGTGCATTATTTTTCTGTGTTTTCTATATTAACTAATATTTTCCATTCATATAGTCCCCAAAACTGTAATGTCTTTCACTGAAATGAAACATATCAAACATGTACATTACATCATACATATGTACACTTACACATTACAGCACACTCACTTACATGCATATATATGTGCATCTGTGTCTGTGTATATAATAAATTGTAGTTATATTAAAATGCTTCATAATTTTTTAAGAGAATAGGAAGGATGTGAAAATCACAGAGTTTTTCTCTCCCTTCACTGACTTCACGATGGATTCTTATCTCAGTTGTTTAATGAGAAGTACATCTGTGTACTCAGCTCTTAAAACTAAAATTTAAAACTGGAAATTCTGTTTTTTATTTTTTTCTTCAAATGCATTTACCTGGGCTCAACAAAAAACTCCAGAATATGTTGCATATTTTCTATCTTTAACTCTCTTAAGAAAGAATATTAAACTCTCTTAGAAGCATCAGTGGGATTGTTCTCTTAAATGTCTTAATGGAAATTGGAATCTGACCAGATTTAGTACCTGATTATTAACAATATTTTCATGTGAGAATGTACATTAAGGTAAAAATCTACCTGAAATAAAGCATTTATGAGTAACTGCCATATTATAATCTCTAAAGAAAAGTGGATCTAAATGAAAAGTTGTCAATCAAATTCATGTAAAATTAATGATACCTAACTAGGTTTAAAAAAAAAATTCATGGTGCCTTCTCTTACAACATGCAAAATTCTTTTGGAGACAGAGTTGTCACAATTATTTGATACATTTAGATATTTGTAAATCAGGTTTTATTTTTAAAAAGCACACATTTGATGGAAAGGAAAAAATCTGTTCTCTTTTAACTGAAAAGCCAGACTAAACTTTGTGTTCTCCATCTTAAAGGAGCAGATGGACAGAATGCAGAATTTCTATGCTACAGCATAGTAACAAAATCACTGGGAATTGTATATTGATTTTGTGGTCATCTGACACATGTGGATTCATTTTAAAGGTGGTCACAAGTTTCTCATTGCTTAAAATAAATTACGTCTTGACTCTTATTTTAAAATGGGAATTGGAATGGAAGAAAATTTGAGATGATTAGTAAGATAAAGGTTTTTTCTTTGCATGGTCTGAACTTTCTACTGACTGGACAATTTCAAATGTATCAATAGTTCAGATGACAAGGATTTTGTAATGATTCCTGATGAAATACCATAACAGGATCTTAATATCTTCATTCCCCATTCTTTTGCATAGTAGGCAGAAAGTGAGATTCTGATTAGTGTATTGCTCTCTTTTTTTTTTTTTTATCAAAAGAAAAGCAATGGCATATATTTAGTCTGGTGTTATTTGAGCTCAATTTAAACTGGGATGATGCTGGGTACAGGGATACCATAATTTATTAAACAAATCTTTTTTGTCGACTGTTTGCAAGGCATTGTGTATGGTGAATAGAAAGAGGCCCTTATTTTCAAAGCTATTTAATAAATAGAAGAGAGCCATTTATTCAAACATAAACTTTCCTTGGAAAGACATAATTCTTCATAAACAAGCTAGAGGTGTCTGCTTAAAAAGTAAGGCCCTTAGTATCTCTGCTACTTTATATAATTGTGGGAAAGAAATCCCCATATCTTGCCTTTTTAAACATGCATGTGAGTGCCTGTGTATCCCCCATTTATGTAGACTGGCAGTATCTCCATTAATAATGATCACTGAAGAATTTCCTGTGTCACATATTTGTAAGCACATAGTTCAACCCTCTACACTTGTAAGATAAATTCATCAATTAGGGAAAATTATAAATAAAGCTGTTGGAGGAAAGATAGTTAGGGACAAGTACTTTATAAAAAAGATGCATTGGAGGAATTATAGTATATTTTTCCATTTCACCACTGTAAGATGTTTTCAGGAAATGAAAGAAACAAAGAGAAAAGAAAGAAAAGGAAGGAGAAAGAGAAAATACAGGAATAAAGAAGGAAAGAAAGAGAGGAAGAAGGAAGGCAGTTATGCAGGCAAGAGAGAAGGAAAGAAGGAAGGTACAAAGGAAAGGATATCGTTGTTCTCCTTCAGATAGGCCGCGTGTGAGCCATTGCTTTCTTTAATATCAGAACAATCTTAATGGGCAATAGCATCCCAGCAGGTGCTGTGGTGAAGTAAAAACTGACAGATTAGTGTGGCAATTCCTAGTCAGATGTACGTACAACAAAAGATTTCTGCACTTGCAGCATATGCTATAGTCAATTTAGCGTACGATTAGGGCTTCACTCATTTACCCTTAATGTGAAGGGAATAGAATTTATTTTCCTTGAGAAAAATATCGTTGTAAAATAATTATTTATATAACCTCTCTTAGTGAGACATTCTGTAATTCCAGATAACAGGATTAAGCCATCTTTGTGCATATCTGATAATCTTGGCTATGTTTTGCCTCCCTCTCATGCCTTCTTCTATAGGGCTGAGTATACAGAACATATTCAATACTTTCTGGTTGACTGATAATGAACAAAACCTTAGGAAGGCTTCACCTGTGGTTTGGAAAATTGAGATTATATGGGAGCAAAAGATTAATATACTAACTGGTGCACTTGATTTCTTGATGAGGCTTAAATTGTTTTTATAATCAACATTTATGAAAACTTGAAAAAAACTGAAGACAACATCTGTAGCAGAAATACAATTTCTGAGGCAAAACTAATGGTTAAGTCACCACTGGCACAAGAAAGAATACATAAGGCAGTGAGAGCCGGTAAACGTTGTGAAGCTTGTGGTGTGTGTCCCAGGGTCTTGAACATGGTTGCTTTGGGAAATAAAAGTAGGCAGACTCTCTTGGTTTTGTGGATACAGAGAAGACTTAACAAATTTAGAAGCTGTGATGTGTGGAGATTTAAATTTAAATTTCCATGGTGCACACTAGGAGAAGATTCTCCATCATTGGATTGCTCTGGTGTTTTAAAGCACTTGCATAGAGCTCACCTAGCAACTATGAAGAAAGAAACAGTGACCTCGGGAGACTCAGGAAGATAATCAGAATTTTAATTGGAAGGCAGGTGTGAAAAACAGTGATAGAGGGAATTGTAAGCTGAAGGGAGATGGGCCTTTTGCTAATATTAACTACAGGAACATTCTAATTGTGGAACAGAACAGAGGTTTAGGATACATTTATATTCCATTTATTATTTTATGTAAGTATGTGGAGCTTTCAATGTAAATGAAGATGAGAGTATTTTGTTAACTTAGGAAATAGTCAATAGTATTTTCAGAATCACTTCATATGTTAAAAAAGGTACTTTAAGGGCAAATGCCAGCTTGTTCTCCAAATGCTTGAGATTTCTTACATTGCCTTTAATTTTTAAATTTACTTTCTATTTTTTTAACCATCAAGCCTACTCTAGAAATTGTCTTCAGCTATAATTAATAACTAATAGAAAATTTTGTAGATTCTCAAATGTAACAGATAGTATATATAAGAATAAACCCTGTTCCATGGAAAATATGTTTGTCTCTTCATATGTACAATGATCTTTTTCTTCCTAGGAAAGAATTAATAAAATCCTCATTTATTGACCCTGATTTAGTACCACAAATGCTCAGAGTATGGATCACCATTCTGGGCCATTTGTTTTCAAGTAGACACCATCCTCAGTGCCAGAATTATTGGCCAGAATGTGTGGTCTGACTAAGTATATTATGTAGCTTTTCTCCAAATGGTATAGGTGAATCCAAATTGATCATATTATATTCTTTCTTTTTAATTTACCTGTCTAGAACTTATATATTCCCTGTAGCTATATGTTTATGTATAACGTTCTTTGCAACCAATAACCACATGGATTAGATCAACAGCTACACCCTTGAGCAGTATAGAAGAGTTACGTAAAACGAATGATGAATCCACCTTATGTATAACTTTTTTGTAGTGGTTTTTTACTGTTTATTCCTTAAAGTGTTATCCAGGAATCAGAAACATCAACGTCACTTGAGATTTTGTTGGAAATGCAGAATCTTAATGTTCAATCCACACGTACTGAGAAAGAATCTACATTTTAACAATATATCCCAGAAATTTGTATACCTGTTAGTTTTAGAAGCTGTGAACTAGATGACAAGCCAGAATCAAGGGTAAACATTTTAAAATGTTTTTTTAAAAAGTAATTACCAATGAAAGCAATTTTGAGGAATGAATAGGTGGGAAAGACATAGATAAGCACACTAAGACTACACTAGGTCTTAGGGTCAGAATGAAACTTTGGGACGAAAGTTGGAATTTGGCACAAAACTTGAAGACAAATGTGAACTCATAAAAATTCTTAAGTATGTGGACGGGGTAGGTGAAGGGATATGTGGGAAGGCTGCTTGTGGCAGGATTGTTGTGAGTTCTGCAGTTGTAAATAACCAGCACAGTTTGGAATTATGAAGACATGGAAAAGGATGAACATACCATCCAAAGGAAGTGATTTTTGTATAGAAATGCAAAGTAATTATGTATTCACTTATGAGTTAATATCTACAGAATACTGAAGACTGTTAGTAATTGGGGACTTATGTCTAATCATAACAGGTCTTTTTTATATGTTGGTTTGCTTCCAACACATCAGACAGGAAGAGACTCACTAAGATGTTACACGCAGCTAAAGAGCTGAGCCATGATACTCTCCAGGAATGGAAGCTTTCCACCTTATGTGCGAAAGAAATGGTGGTGGACAAACCATGGCTCAAACACAAGCTCTGTTTAGATATGTGACTTAGAAAAGTTTATCCTCTCTTAGCTTCATCTGCCTATGGTTTTACAGCCTAGAATTATTGTAAGGTTTAAGTAAAACAGTGTATGTAAATCAGTTGGCATAGCTTAAATACACAGGTTATGGTAATTATCATTATTTATTAAAAGTCTTATAGCAGCACAGGCCCCTGAGTATGTTTGGAATACATTCTGGCAAATAATAACACTTGAAAATTTCACAAAATCATTATTTGTATTTTCTCTAGGGTTTTTTTAATCAAAAGAAGCATTCTTTTAAAGAGATCATGTAATTTCATTGCTGCCAGTTAGAAAGGTATCTATTCTGATCTTGGATAATGCAATGATAATAAAACCTGTTTACGTTTTGGAAACCTATACAGGACTTCTTATCCTAACTGAGGAACTAGGACTCTGGTTCCCAAAATGGCATCCTGCAAGGAAGGATGGTATCCTAAAACAATAAGGAGGCGCCAGCTTTCAAATATTATGCTTGATTTATTATGTTCTTATAAAAAGGAAGAGAATAAATGAATATAGTAAAAAAACAAAGTAATGTCCAAATGGGATTCTTTATCATTTAAAAAAAAACAACAACTGTATCCTTGAAAAGCAGTCTCCTTTCACAAAATCGCAGTGATTTGCTCTCACCTAATCACATTTCTGCTCTATTTTAACTTTATGGAATGTTGAAAATGTGTCTAGAGAGGCACTCTAGAGAAAGGGAAATTTATTTGAGGTTAAGCATTTTGAAACCACTACATACTGGTTCTATCCTAAGAATTCTTAAGTATATACTCAATAATTCACACTTCTTTGCATGTCATTTCTCTCATGGTGTCCAGAAGAAAATTGGAATCTAGAACTGAATTCTGATCCTTAGTGGATAACTCTTTCAAGATTCAGTTTTCATATTTGTAAAGGGGACATTATAACATACACTCAAGCCACTCCACAGGTCTACCGAGATAAATTCATATAATAGACATGAAACAGTAATTATAGTTCTGTCAATGGACATATAATTTCTAAAGGTCATATATCCATATCAGCATACCTGTAAATAGTGAGTAGTCAAAAGATGCATGCTGGGGGCTTCCCCAGTGGTTCAGTTGTTAAGACTCCATGCTTCCACTGCAGGGGGTGCGGGTTCGATCCTTGGTCAGGGAACTAAGATCCCACATGCAGCGCCATAGCCGAAAAAAAAAAAAAAGAGAGAGAGGACAATCTCATCATTGTGATTTGTACAACAACAAAGAAAACAAAGTCTTAAAAAAAAAAAGGGACAACTAGTTAAAAAAAAAAAGATGCATGCTCATTTGTCCCAAATATGTGTTAGCTAATTTTTACAAAACCTTATTTTAGTTAATGTACTACTCACCTGAAAATGATAACAATAGGACAGATTTAAGGATTAAAAAGAGACATGTTTATACTATATTATTTTTATATCACATTTTGACTTCTAAGCTACAAGTTAATTTGTGCGAATTCAGTAAAGAATGGTAAATTTCTTGGAAATATGCATTTGTGGTTTTGGTTTGTGTTTGCTTTTATTGTTTTTACTGTTTTGGTTAAACATCTAAATCTAGCCTGCTAGCATACTGGAAATTACATTTACAAGAAATAGAATCTGTTTTGTATTCTTCAAATATGTTTAAGCCTAAATTATTTCATTTTGGGAAGTAATCTTTACAAAGTTATTTACAAATATATGTTCTGGTAATTTCCAGATATATCTGGCTGTGTATTTAAATGCATAATAGTGTCAGAATGTGGCAGTTGGGTATATTAAGAGCTAACTCACAAAAAGTCTTGTGTTTACAAAGCTGTGTCTGTACTGTAGAGACAACAAACAAATAAGAAGGCACCCTGCCTTTTTGTGAATCAGCATGAAGTGTTTTGGAAATAAGTTTCTATAATTCTTCTTAATGATTATAGACAAGTTATACCATATTAAAAAATAACTTCATTATTTTTCTATTGATTTTTTCCTGTTTATTTATAGAATTTAAGCACAAATATTTATTCTCCCTGTTAGATAAATTATGGTAAGTCAAATTCAGTGAGAATTCTCAAACTACAATCTGAAACTGTCATAACCGTACAATTCATTCAGTTCAGTCTACTAATTTGAGTGACTGCATGGGTCATGCATATTTGTGACCAACATGCTTTTAAGGGCCCATTTCTCTTCAGAACAAGCCAGTGTATATCACATTAGGGCAGGACTCTAATTCCTGGATTTGCATGCAACTTCATAATGTCCAGAGAGAAATAAAATAATGCATTTGTCTCAATTGTAGCAGAGTTAAAAGGAGAAAAAAGTTAGCTGAATTTCTGAGACCAAGATGGAATATACCATTATAATCATGAAAGCAATCATCCCTCTGTCAATTTGAGATTAAGTTACTTTAGCCCTGATTTTTCTAAGCACCTGATGCAAAAAAGTAAAGCCAGGTTCATCTATGTAACTCTATGGGAACGTAAATAGAATACTTTTTTAGAAACTGTCTTGAACATACACTAGGTAGAAGAGTCCTAAGAGTCCTGATATGGGCCCAGATGCAAAGTATAAATATCTTGAGGTCTCTCTCCTGGCACCAGGATTCCCCAAGTTTAGGTCTCAGAAGCTACAGGCTAATCCTGAGAGTGAGCAAAGTCTAGTAATTCAGAGATTTGTCATGTCCTTCCATGGATGCCATATATACTTCCTCCATTCCAGATTTTAAAATTTGTGTCCTTGTGTGCACTAACTTCACTAGCTTAGGTTTCTTCCCAGTACTGATTTTTGGTAATTCTTCTTTTTTAAGGGTTGATGATTTTTTTCAAAACAAGGCTGCAGTTTTCATATTGTTTAAATGCTGAGTACATTCTCATTGTATTTATGCCAAGTAGAGATGACTACTTTAGAAAAGTCTGATAGCAGAAGAGGAAGAAAGGAGCGAGGGAGGGGAAAAAAGAGGGAGAGGAGGAGGGAGGGAGCTTGGAAAAAGAATCCCTAAGTCCTTTTAAGAGCTTCTGTCTCTATCTGATATGAAAAATTAGCACCTTACAGAGTGCAGATCTGACACGTTCTCTTTCAGACTAATCTTTTTATGGAAACAAATGTCTGAAGCTTATTGTTTATTTTCTCATCTGTAAGATAAGGGAGAATAACATTGATTGTATCCACTTAGAATTTTTCAATGTGAGTCACTTTCTGAGCGAGATGATAGATTTGTTAATGTTCTTAATACTAAAATCTACCACAAAGGGCATTTGTTACAACTTAAGAAAAAAGCAAACTGACTTGAAAAAAAATATTTTGGCAACAAGGGAGTCGTCAAGGAAGTAGGCGTTTTGGAGTTAATATGTTTTTAGTTTTCCTTTGTTTTTGTCTAATACTTTCAACATTGGAGAATTTTCACATGTAAGGAAATGGTTCTGGAAGCAGTCAGGGACCACAGGTAATTTAAAAAAATTTTTCTATGTAACTCGCTGTGTGATTTTGTCGAGTCACTTCATTTCTCTAGGCCTCAAGTTGTTATTTGCTAAAATAGGATGTTAGCATGAGCTGTAAGGCAGTGTTACTTCCATTTTAAAATCCCATGCTTTTTGAAAATAATTGTGATACATGTGATAAAAATCAATGTGTGTGTGTGTGTGTATACACACATGACTTTTAAAATTGAGATATAATTCATATACCATAAAATTTACTTTTCAAGCAAACAATTCAGTGGGTATTAGCATATTCTTAAGATTGTGCAACTGCCACTACTGTAATTCTAGAGCATTCTCATCACTCAAAAAGAAACCCCATACCGACTAGCAGTCACCCCCATTCTTCCTCCACCCAGCCCCTCATAACCATTATGTAATTTACTTTCTGACTGTTCGGATTTGCCTATTCAGGACATTTAATATAATGAAATTATACAATATGTGGCCTTTGTGTCTGACTTTGTTCACTTAACACAAGGTCTTAATGTTGTAGCATCTATTAGTGCTTTATTCTTATTTGTAGGTGAATAATATCTGGCTATATGAATATACCACATTTTGTTTATCCATTCATCAGTTGATGGATTTTTGAGTTGTTTCCATATTTTGGCTGTTATGAATAAAGCTGCTGTAAACATTCATGAACAAGTTTTCATGTAAATATATGTTTTCAATTATCTTGAGTATATACCTAAGCGTGGAATTGCTGCATCTTATGGTAACTCTATATTTAATGCTTTGAGAACCTACCAGACTATTTTCTAAAGCAGCTGCACCATTTTGCATTCTAATCAGTGATTTATGAGGGCTCTAATTTCTCCAAATCCTCACCAATACTTGTTATTGTCTGTCTTTTTTTAGTATGCTGATATCAAAACTAGACAAAGTAATTTAAATAAAAGAAAACTATAGACCAATATTTCTCATAAATATAGGGGCAAAAATTCTAAACAAAATTTTGATAAATGTAGACCAACAATATGTAAAAATGACACTACGTCACAACTAACAAGGATTTAGAATGTAATGTCGGTTTAACATTTGGAAATGATTCACTGCAAATTATCATATTAGTAAATTAATAAAGAAAAAGAACAAGAAATCATATGATCATCTCAACAGATGTTAAAAACAAGAAAGCATTTGACAAAATATAATGTCCATTTCTAATTTAAGTAAACAAAGAACTGGACCAAAAAAACTCACGGCAAACTAGGAATAGAAGGAAACTTGTTCAACCTGATAAAGAGTATTTATGGAAAACCCACAGCTGAGATCATACTTAATGATGAAAGACTGAATGTTCACTCTTCCACTAAGATTAGGAACAAGACAGGATACCTACTCTTTTCCCCCCAGCTTTATTGAAGTATTATTGACAAACAAAATTCAAATGTGCAATGTTATGATTTGATATACATATACATTGTGTAAGGATTTCCACAATTAATACGTCTGTCACCTGACATATTTACATTTCTTGTGTGTATGAGAATGCTTAAGATCTAGTCTTTTGGCAAATTTCAGTAATGCAGTGCAGAATTATCATTATCAACTATAGTCACCGTTCTATACATTAGACCCTCAAACCGTGTTCATCGTGTAACTGAAAGTTTGTACCCTTTTACCTACCTGTCCCTATGTCCTCCTCCCCACAGCTCCTGGCAACCACTCTTCTACTCTCTGCTTCTGAGTTTGACTTTTTTGTAGATTCCATATATTAAGTGATAACGTGCAGTATTTGTCTTTCTCTGCCTGGCTTATTTCACTTAACATAATGACCTCTAGGTTCATCCATATTGTCCTCAATGGCAGGATTTTCTTTTAAGGTTGGATAATATGTGATACACATGTCACATTTTCTTTAAGGGATGTCCACCATGACACTTCTCTTCAGCATTGTACTGAATGTTCTATCCAGGACAATTAGGTAAGAAAAAGAAATAAATGACATGCAGTATGAAAGGAAGAAATAAAACTATCTGTACTTGCAGATTGTATTATCTTGAATACAGAAAATCCTAAGGAAACCACACACAATGCACGCACACATGCACACACACAGACACACACACACAAACTATTAGAGCTAATGAGTTCAGCAAGGTTGTAAGATACAAGATCAATATATGAAGATTGGTTGTCTTTCTGTGGAATAGTAACAAACACTCTGAAAATGAACTTAAAAAGCAAGTCCACTACAGTAGCATCTGCCAGTGATAGGATTTTTAAGGATATGTTTCTGGCAGAAAGCATAAAGAAAGAATGCAAGCTATCAGTTTAGAAATAGTACTTATGTTAACTTCTGAGAGCTGAAATGAAGGCCTAGAGATACAACTTGTCAAAAGCCACTATTTGAGAGTCCCTGGTGCTTACACATATCTAACACAGTGCAGAGTACACAGAAAACGTGTTATTGTTGAATTGCAAAGCACGGAATGTTACTTTGCAGCTGTCCTCTGTGTTGAACATGGGAGCCTCCTGTTCTCTTGACCATATTTCCTGATATGCATATTGTCAACTATTTCAGGAAAACAGTCCAATTTCCAGGACTGAGCCTTTAGGGGAAAAAAAAGAACCCTTGGCCCAGAAAGACAGCTATTCAGAGCAATTGAGCAAGACAAATAGAGGATTCTGATCTCTAGTGTTTTCTTTTTTCTTTTCTTTCTTCTTTTTCTTTTTTAAAATTTATTTTATTTATTTATTTTTGGTGTTGGGTCTTCATTGCTGTGTGCAGGCTTTCTCTAGTTGCAGTGAGCGGGGGCTACTCTTCGTTGTGGTGCGGAGTCTTCTCATTGCGGTGGCTTCTCTTGTGGGGCACGGGCTCTAGACGTGTGGGCTTCAGTAGTTGTGGCACGCAGGCTCAGTAGTTGTGGCACGCGGGCTTAGTTGCTCTGCAGCATGTGGGATCTTCCTGGACCAGGGCTTGAACCTGTGTCCTCTGCGTTGGCAGGCGGATTCTTAATCACTGCACCACTGCAGGGAAGTCCTCTAGTGTTTTCTTAAATAAATATTGCAAGTTACTTCAGAAGTGGGGAGAGAGGAATGGAAGGGTTCTACTACAAAAACAAACCTTTCAATGGGCTTCTTTTGCCTTCATTCCTAAAAAGTTTTCCATTGTTCCCAGTGGATATTGTAAATCAGTTATAAGCTACGGAGACTTCAGGGCCAGAATCATAGTATAAGTTACCAACTGTTTTAAATATCATTTAAAATTTAGTTTTATTTAACGTGGGAGAAGAATCATAAAAAACGATTCACAGAAGGACTCAATACTTATGTAAGTTGAAGTCACTTTTCTCTCCTGGATTAAAGAAAGAATAAAAATCCTTTAGTCTTTAGTATTTAAAACTTTGGCCTAATTAGTTCACGAATTTTGTGCATACAGTAAGGCAACAGTAAAAGGCAACAGACGAAATTTGTTGATTGTTCATATTACGCCAGACGTACTGCAAATGTACATTTGACCAGAGTTTCTCAACTTACTGGCTATTGACATTGTGGGCTGGGTAACTTTTTGTTGTGGGGCTGTTCTGTGCATTGCAGGGTGTTGAGCGTTATCCTTGGCCTCTACCCACTAGATGCCAGTAACATCCCCTCCTGGTTATGAGCATCAAAAATGCTCTATGGGAGCATAATCTCCCTTGACTGAGAACTTTATAACCTCACCACAACGTTAAGGTAGATATAATTATGATTCCCCTTTCTTACCCCTTCCCCCAAAAAAGAAGCTGGGATAGATTGAATAACTTGCTCAAGGACACATAGCTAATGAGTGCCAGAGCCGTAATTCGAAACCAGACTTATCGTGATGCTTACGTATACCATCCTGACCACCCAGTTCTCTCCTGAATTCTTATTTTTGGTCCAACAATAGGGGTTTACACAAGGGCACAGGTCTTAAGAGTAAGTTTTCCTCATGTGTTTGAATCCCACACACCCTCAATTGCGTCTTTCATGTCATTCTTCTCACTTCTTACTAAAGGATGGTAAGTTATCATGACAAAAGTGTGGATTCTGGAGTCAGACTGCCTGTGTTTGAATCCAGACTCTGTTTCTTATTAGCTGAGTGATTTGGGGGAAGAAACTTGGTCTTTCTGGACCTGAGAGGCCCCACATGTACGCATGGGCTGGTGGTAGTACTTCCACATAGAGTTTGCACTAGGATGAGATGAGGTACCATATATAAAGCATTTAGAACAGTTAATGGAACACAAGCTCTGTAAATGTTAAATCTTAGCTTTTAAATACTATTTAAGTCCATCACCTTACTAAGTAAGTCACTAGAAGTATATATATCAGCCTTGCTTTGTGGTAAGAACTAGCTGAACATTTTCTCTTCTGATGCCTACAAAGAATCTGAGTTTCTAGGGCAGAGATAGCCACTGATTCTCCAACACTGTTTTCCCTACATGTGTGTTTCATGTATTTTGCTAACCCAGCTCTTGCCAGGCAGGTCTCTAGGGAAAATTTGACCCTGCACCCTAATCTGCTGCTACAGAACTGGCTGGGAAGCTGCATATTTCATTCATTTATATATTCAATCATTTGACCCTCAAATAATTATCACTTTCTATTTCCAAGATTCTGTGCCAAGTGCTGTATGAGAATGAAGTGTTGCCTTTTCTATAAAAATGTTCTCAGGAGATATAAAAGCCAGCTCTGTCATATCCATTCAGTGGAGTTACTTTCAAATCTCAATGCAGGCATTACCTAGCTGTTTGGCTATAAACCAGTTGCTTAACCTCTCTGTTATTTCCTCATAAATGACAATGCCACAGTAATGGTTCCTGTCTCCTGGGGTGGTTGCAGTAGATGGCCTAATATGTGCAAACCACACAGCATCTCTCTAGCCTATAGGGTAAGTGTGTGCTGAATGGTAAATTCTGTTCTTGGCTCCTGTGTGCCAGTCCTGAAATAATAGTAAAAAAAAAAAGAAAAAAAAAAAAAAAAACTATGTGAGAACTTCCAGTTTGACACCAAATGTCAAGCCAGGTTGGAGGAATGATCAGAGTGGCCACAGGATTTCACACTGAGTTTTGTCTAGTGTATCAGGACACACTGGTGCATCCAAAGATGTACTCAGACTGAAAAAAAAGATTATATCTTCTTGTTATCATTTAATGTGGTAGAAGACAATCCAGGTTGAAGGAAGAAATATGTTTATCCAAATACATACCCTCATTCACTCTCTGAAGCTTTTCCTATGATGTTAAACTCTTTGATATCTTTCATGCTCAACACCTTTGGCACTTTCTCCTAGACTTTATAAAATTCATTTTTTAAATCAATTATTCTGAGTATGTTTTGCCTCCTAATTAAATTATAAATTTGTAGGTAGGAAACATATGTTTTCTTTTTCTAATAGCTTATAGTACCTTGCATAGCATCTTTTATATAGCAGTGTTAGATTAATATATGTTAATTTATTGGCCAAAAACTGTAATGTGGAAAATCAGTGGATTTTGCTGAGAACGTTTGGGAGAGGCTGACTAGTCTTCCTTCAATTGCTCTTGTTATACAGCAAATAGATGTATTTATTTATGATCCTCTGCCACAGCTTTAGGGGACCTTTGAGAAGCTTTCCTATGTGGTTTATTAATAAAATTCACTTTTAAACTGGCATATTTGCCACCTCACTTTTTTAAAAATGCCTAGTTTAAAATTTTCCTCTTAGAGAAGGAACATGATGGCAAAATAGATTATCATATTAAATGCTGTGTCACCACCACTTAGAGAGTTTAACTCACTTCTCTATAATTACTCTTTGGACTCCACTGAAGAGCTGTAATGTACACGGCTGGTGGCAGTCAGGCCCAAGCCTTGCCTCTCCTATTTTTTATTTACTGTTTTGTGAACTATGATTTTCATCCTCTTCATAACATCTCTGGTATATAATTATTTGAAGCCTTCACTTTATATTTCTTATTGTATAAGTAGTGGCTTAGGTCAGGTATGGATTAAAATGCTACTTCCCTAAGAAGTTACAACAGACACCGCAGAAATACAAAACATGCTAAGAGACTACTATAAGCAACTCTATGCCAATAAAATGGACAACCTGGAAGAAATGAACAAATTCTTAGAAAGGTATAACCTTCCAAGACTGAACCAGGAAGAAATAGAAAACATGAACAGACCAATCACAAGTAATGAAATGGGAACTGTGATTAAAAATCTTCCAACAAACAAAAGTCCAGGACCAGATGGCTTCACAGGTGAATTCTATCAAACATTTAGAAAACAGCTAACACCCATCTTTCTCAAACTCTTCCAAAAAATTGCAGAGGAAGGAACACTCCCAAACTCATTCTATGAGGCCACTATCACCCTGACACCAAAACCAGACAAAAATACTACAAAAAAAGAAAATTACAGACCAATATCACTGATGAATATAGACGTAAAAATTCTCAGCAAAATACTAGCAAACAGAATCCAACAACACATTAAAAGGATCATACACCATGATCAAGTGGGATTTATCCCAGGGATGCAAGGATTCCTCAATATATGCAAATCAATCAGTGTGATAAGCTATATTAACAAATTGAAGAATAAAGACCATATGATCATCTCAATAGATGCAGAAGAAAAAGCTTTTGACAAAATTCAACACCCATTTATGATAAAAACTCTCCAGAAAGCAGGCATAGAGGGAGCCTACCTCAACATAATAAAGGCCATATATGACAAACCCACAGCAAACATCATTCTCAATGGTGAAAAACTGAAAGCATTTCCTCTAAGATCAGGAAGAAGACAAGGATGTCCACTCTCACTACTCTTATTCAACATAGTTTTGGAAGTCCTAGCCACGGCAATCAGAGAATAAAAAGAAATAAAAGGAATACAATTTGGAAAAGAAGAAGTAAAACTGTCACTGTTTGCAGATGACATGGTACTATACATAGAGAATCCTAAAGATGCCACCAGAAAACTACTAGAGCTAATCAATGAATTTGGTAAAGATGCAGGATACAGAATTAATGCACAGAAATCTCTTGCATTCCTATACACTAATGATGAAAAATCTGAAAGAGAAATTAAGGAAACACTCCCATTTATCATTGCAACAAAAAGAATAAAATACCTAGGAATAAACCTACCTAAAGAGACAAAAGACCTGTATGCAGAAAACTGTAAGACACTGATGAAAGAAATTAAAGATGATACCAACAGATGGAGAGATATACCATGTTCCGGGATTGGAAGAATCAATATTGTGAAAATGGCTATACTACCCAAAGCAATCAACAGATTCAACACAATCCCTATCAAGTTACCAATGGCATTTTTCACAGAACTAGAACTAAAAAATCTTAAAATTTGTGTGGAGACACAAAAGACCCTGAATAGCCAAAGCAGTCTTGAGGGAAAAAAAACTGAGATGGAGGATTCAGACTCCCTGACTTCAGACTATACTACAAAGCTACAGTAATCAAGACAATATGGTACTGGCACAAAAACAGAAACAAAGATTAATGGAACATGATATAAACCCACGCACCTATGGTCAATTAATCTATGACAAAGGAGGCAAGGATATACAATGGAAAAAAGACAGTCTCTTCAATAAGTGGTGCTGGGAGAACTGGACAGCTACATGTAAAAGAATGAGATTGGAACACTCCCTAACACCATACAGAAAAATAAACTCAAAATGGATTAGAGACCTAAATGTAAGACCGGACACTATAAAACTCTTAGAGGTAAACAAAGGAAGAACACTCTTTGACATTAGTCACAACAAGATCTTTTTTTTTTTTTTTTTGGCGGTACATGGACCTCTCACTGTTGTGGCCTCTCCCGTTGTGGAGCACAGGCTCCGGAAGCGCAGGCTCAGCGGCCATGGATCACGGGCCCAGCCACTCCGCGGCACGTGGGATCTTCCCGGACCGGGGCACGAACCCGTGTCCCCTGCATGGGCAGGCGGACTTTCAACCAGTGCACCACCAGGGAAGCCCAGCAAGATCTTTTTTGATCCACCTCCTAGAGTAATGGAAATAAAAACAAAAGTAAACAAATGGGACCTAGTGAAACTTAACAGCTTTTGCACAGCAAAGGAAACCATAAACAAGACGAAAAGATAACCCTCAGAATGGGAGAAAAATATTTGCAAACGAATCAACGGACAAAGGATTAATCTCCAAAATGTATAAACAGCTCATGCAGCTCAATATTAAAAAAAACAAACAACCCAATCCAAAAATGGGCAGAAGATCTAAATAGACATTTCTCCAAAGAAGACATACAGATGGCCAAGAAGCACATGAAAAGCTGCTCAACATCACTAATCATTAGAGAAATGCAAATCTAAACTACAATGAGGTATCACCTCACACCAGTTAGAATGGGCATCATCAAAAAATGTCGAAACAACAAATGCTGGAGAGGGTGTGGAGAAAAGGGAACCCTCTTGCACTGTTGGTGGGAGTGTAAATTGATACAGCCACTATGGAGAACAATATGGAGGTTCCTTAAAAAACTAAAAATTGAATTACCATGTGATCCAGCAATCCCACTACTGTGCATATACCCAGAGAAAACCATAATTCAAAAAGACACATGTTCCCCAATGTTCATTGCAGCAGTATTTCCAATAGCCAGGTCATGGAAGCAACCTAAATGCCCATCGACAGATGAATGGATAAAGAAGAAGTGGTATATATATACAATGGAATATTACTCAGCCATAAAATGGAACAAAATTGGGTCATTTGTAGAGCCGGGGATGGATCTAGAGGCTGTCATACAGAGTGAAGTAAGTCAGAAAGAGAAAAACAAATATCGTATATTAACGTGTATATGTGGAACCTAGAAAAATGGTACAGATGAACCAGTTTGCAGGGCAGAAATTGAGACACAGAAGTAGAGGACAAACGTATGGACACCAAGGGGGGAAAGCGGTGGGGGGTGGTGGTGTGATGAATTGGGCGATTGGGATTGACATGTATACACTGATGTGTATAAAATTGATGACTAATAAGGACCTGCTGTATAAAAAAATAAAATAAAATTCAAAAATTTAAATAAATAAAATGCTACTTCCCTAGCCAGACCATTATGTTTCCGTGTGTGTGTGTGTGTGTGTGTGTGTGTGAGAGAGAGAGAGAGAGAGAGAGAGAGAGAGAGAGAAAATGAATGGGATTGAAAGCAATACACTCTTGCGCCTGGCTCCTTCCCTTTGTTCTCCTTCCACAGTTGTCTTTCCTCACCTGCTGCACCCGACCTGTGAGTGCCACTGTAATCAGTCTTCATGGCTAAGTCAGTTTATCTCCCATCTGAAAGTCCTGGGACCATCCTAATCGAGTCAGGTGATATAGGGTATCTCATTTTGCTCTGACACTCTGATGGTGAATCCTGGTTTTAGATACCAAGCACTTTTCTTTGTGAAGAAGCTCCTACCAAGTACCCAGTTTACAGAAACTCCATCGTAGTCTTGGTTCCCAGTTTATGAATAATGAAATTCAACCTTGAATCCCAAGCCTTATGACCAAACCCCTTTTGCCCTAGGTCCCTGCTACTGCTTTCTTGCCTGCTTCTCTGTTTTCCTGGAATTCTTCTCACTGTGTACTACTAAACTCCCTGCATCACCGTCCACTCATCCATGTTCCCTTCCCAGTTCTACTAGACCTTTCTCAAGTATTTACTCCACTCAAGGGCATCTGTCACTGCCTCAGTTTCTGGATGTCCCTGATCTACTCCGTTATCTGCTGAAACAGCCCTGCATCATGCTGTTTGTGGGTAGGATTTGTGTCAACTGAAGTTCTCTCTGCAAGCTCTCTAGTGAAAACAGTGTTGGCAGTAACATGTAGGCAGCTTGGGGACTGAAGTCTCCATAATGTGGTACATATACTCCCATCCTTTCAAAGGAACTGGCAGAGTAGCTTTAAAATAATTGTGTTGGGCTTCCCTGGTGGCGCGGTGGTTGAGAGTCCGCCTGCTGATGCAGGGGACGTGGGTTCGTGCCCCGGTCCGGGAGGATCCCACATGCCGCGGAGTGGCTGGGCCTTGGGCCATGGCTGCTGAGCCTGCTCGAACTGAGCATGTGCTCCACAGCGGGAGAGGCCACAGCGGTGAGAGGCCCGCGTACCACACACACACACACAAAATAATAATAATAATTGTATTAAATTGGAGTTGAGCAACAGTGTTATGCTGTGATTTTTGATTTTCATTTGGAAAAATAAAACATATCATGACATAAGCATGATGTGATATAATGAACATAAGAAGGGAAATTTGATGGCACATAATGTCTACAGCTTGTGTATATCATTTCTCCTCAGGTAGAGGAAGAAATGATTAACCTCGTTAAAATGAATGAATACTTTAGGCCTCTGGGTACCATTTTAAAAAAACTGTTGCTTTCGTGTGTCTGAATGTACGGGAGTGTGGGCTAAGGACTTCCTAAATATAATGCATAGAAAGTATTGATTCAGCTATTAAAAGTTGTTTGTAATCAATTAATCTATATATTTGTTCCCAAGGTGGGACTTCTTACCTTTGAGAAATATACATTTTATTTCTAACCTACACACCTTACCCCATGTAATAACAGTTGGTATGACTCAAATTTGTTGATTGAATACGGACATATTATAAGACTTGTCTTATTTTAACAGCTTTTCTTTTTCTATTTCAATTTTTAGATGATATATGACATAATTGGTATGGCCCAATCACATATAGAATACTTAGACCATTTGCTTCCAGCAATATAAACACAGCTGCTGAACCTGAAAAATGGAGCTACAATTGACCACTTACTGTACTCCAGAAAATTTTCTAAGTGCTTCTGAAACATTATGTTTAACAACCTCATAAACCTCATAACGCTCTCTATTGGGAAACTGAGACTCAGAGACATTGAGGAATTTGCTTACGCTTCTAATAATAAATGGCTGAATCAGGATTTGAACTCTGTTCAGTGGATCTGGTGTCCATAATGGGTCCATGCTTACCCTAGTCTCCATTCCATCCGCAAGTGGAAATTAATTATTAAAGGAAGATTAAAGTCATTCTCTTAAATCTCTCATTTTTCTGCCATAATCTTGCCAGGGTAACAGTGTTCATCTCCCTTAGTATTTTCTCCTCCATTTCCATTGACTGTGTATGGGTCACTTTCTGTGGAAGGCACTGTTCTGGGCACATGATGGAGCCCAAAGAAGCATAGGAGATGGGTTTCTCATTCTGGCAGCTTACTTTCTGATTGACAGGGCAAAACTATCTCACTACAGATAATTAATAAAAATGGCAGAGTATGTCAAATGAGGAGGGTGGAGGTGAAGCTCACTGTGCTCTGGCACAGGTGAGGAAAGGTGGAAGATGATTCAGAATAGAAAAACCAGGAGCTGCTTTGAAGAAGTGATTGGGGCCAAATTGGATGGTCTGGATGCTGATCTGTTACCTCACAACAGACACTTTGAAATGCTTTGATGCTGATGTATACTCATCAGAGGCACTTTGCTTTTCTTTTTAAAGATTTTAGTAGTTTTAACAGTTTAAATTTAAACTAAGATTGTTTGTTTTTTAGTTTAATTTCCATCTCCCACTGCTATAAATATGAAGTCCATGGTAGCATAGATCACGCCTGACTTGTTCACCCCTATATCTCTGACAGCTACAACTGTCTCTAGCATGTAGCAAGTTCTTAAAAAACTTGGTGGTGAAAGAGTTAGGCATGACTGAGAAAAGCATTCTGCATTCTGGTTTCTAATTACTATAATAATGCATATTAAAGAGGTTTAAACTGTTGAATGCTCTTTTCAATAACTTATCCGGTCCATTGTTACAAATATTGGGTGTTTATTAGGTTTATCTTTTTGTTGTAGTATTTGGACCTGTGAGAAAAGATAGAACTTTTACCAGGGTCTCAGTTTCAATATGTTTTTCTTATAAAACATATTTATGGAGGCCCTGTTTTACTATCCTAAATTGAAATTCATAAGTAAGGTAATCTAGTAAAATAAGATAGATGACACAGATTATATAACGCTTAACTTAAAAAATCAATATGATTCCATATTAATATAAAGGAGGAATATGAAGAAAGCTATTTTAATGAAATTCTTTGTATCTCAGTATGCAGTGTTCAGACATGTGAAGAATAGAAGCCATAGAAGGTAATCAGCTGCTTATACCTAAGTGCAGACTCTCCATGAATATGAAGCCACATTTGCACACTAATGGAGGTGTGTTATGTTGGTGACTCGCACTATCGGATGTGTTGCAGTTGGTGACTTAGCTTTTTTGAATTGGGGAACAACTCTTGGTAAATTTCCAAATCAATTAAGTTTTATACTTTTCCAGGTTTACATAGTGGTTGCATTCTAAAATGAAAACAAAAAAAAACATTCAGAAAAAAATATAAAAGTGTGCAAAAAAATACTTGGTGTTTATTTGCTTAAAACTACGTTCTGGGCTCAAATAATTATAAACAGGTTATTCATCTAGATGGATATCTGGTTGGACATTTGAAAGCTGCGTGGAGCATACTTTGCATTTCAGGATGTCTAGTATCCCTGACCACTACCCACTAGATGCCAGCACAGCGCCCCCATCTGTGTGGAATCTACATACATACATGAGATCACAAATTTAAAAGATTTGTGCCTCTGGGGTAGTACTACCTGCTTTGAGAACCATTGCTGTAGATAAATAAGGAGCTAGGCAAAAGTTATTACTCTCTCGCCTTCATTGGAGGTACAGATATCTTCCCTCAATTAAATCTGCTGTCACTGACACTGGTTGCCTCCCGTCAATCTTTTATACCCTCCCTTTTCAGCCCTCATGTTGTCTTCAAGGTGCATCTCCCCAGAAATATCCTGGACTTTGAGCCTAGCCTTTCTGAATTCTTATCTCAAGTGCTGGCATTGAGCAATTTAATAAAATCTGATAAATCAGCTCCCAGCATACTACTACTGACATATAGGGACTTAAAGCCTTACTTCATATTTTTTAATTACAGCAGCACTAAGGCATCCTTGTAAAATTTCAGACCTCTACCGTGTATCTGTGAAAGGAATGTTCAGTTATGTTGGCTTTCCAAAGACATTATGTAATTTTGCTAACAACCTGTTATAGACCAGAACTCTCAGGTTATTTAATATCATGGAGACTCAGATGTTTCTTCTATAAAATAGAAATGATAATTAGAACTGAAGTTGTATCTGGGATTATTAAACAAGATATCAACTGTATAAAATTGTTAGCATAAACCCAAGCCCACAGATAATGTTAGTGCTTATTGTTACCAAATTCTTTTTGCCTTTCAACTTACTATAGATCTGTGGTTCTCAATTAGGGGTGATGTGATGGCGGGGGGGACGATGCTACTGGCATTTAGTGGCTAGATGCCAGGGATGCTACTTAACATCCTAAGATGTACAGGACAGTCCCCTACAAAGAAGAACTCTCCAGCCCAAATGTCAATAGCAACAAAGGTGAGGAGACCTGCTATAGGTATATAGCGTGTGGTCTTCAGTTTACTGTTAGTATTTGCTTTTCATCTGCTTTCTTTTATTCTTGAAATGAAGAAACTCATGAAGTTAACTCAGATTCACTGAGTTAACTTATTCTCCAATGAAAACCAGCATGAATTGTCACATATATATTCTAAGAAACTGATGAGAACAAGGTATATTATTTCACATATATAAATATTTATCTTTCAATATTCGGTTGCTATCTTAAGGGCCACATCACTTCCATTTTCCCTTTTATATAGCTTTCCTATGTGAAGTATTTAGGAAGCTAATGTCTTGAAACATGTTTTAGAAGATTTACAGACTCCAGAAAAGGATAAACTCAGCCACTTTCTCCTACCACCTTGGGAAAAAAAAAAAACTATGGGTGGAAAGGTGTTGGGAGCATTTATATGTTGCTCTAAACATTAGACCAGGAGATGGTTCCAATATTGTTATTTTGCTTAACACATAAGTAACTAGCACTTGCATGCACATTCCCATTTTAATTAATTTCCTCTGCCCTCACATTTATATAAAGTAGCAAGATACCTGGTGGATGGTGTAAAACTTCAGTCGAATTTTAGTTTTCCCAGAATGTTACTTGTACATATACACTTCTTTTTTTTTTTTTTTTTTTTTTTTTTTTTGCGGTACACGGGCCTCTCACTGTTGTGGCCTCTCCCGTTGCGGAGCACAGGATCCGGACGCGCAAGCTCAGCGGCCATGGCTCATGGGCCCAACCGCTCCGTGGCACGTGGGATCTTCCCGGACCGGGGCACGAACCCGTGTCCCCTGCATTGGCAGGCGGACTCTCAACCACTGCGCCACCAGGGATGCCCCGTGTACATATACACTTTGAGAAGAAATAGGTGAGACATACATAAATGATATCCAGAAAAACCTGACTGTGGCTCTGGAACCACTCATCTGTAGGAATATCTAACCTATGAAATGCAAGGTTAGCAATTGTTTGTGCATGGCAAGTTGCTGGCGGTGCAAGTAAAAGCTCTCCAGGAAAGTTTTTATTTTGAGCTCCCAATTTCTCCAAGATGTCAGAAGATCCTTTCCTTGCAGAAACTTTGAGAAGCTCTTAGGAAAAAGAAGGCCTGAGTAGGAATGAAACCACAGATTGAGTTAGCTCAGAAACGTGTCCACATTGGAAGGCATTGCAGGATGTCTGGATTGCACCAGGAAGAAGGAGAGTGAGAAAGGCTTTCTCATTTGGAGACAAAGTGGGATTAGCAAATCAGTACTGTGCCTTTCTCTATGCCTTGTGTTCCTCAGTTTGATTTTTTATGTGTAACTATATTAGTAATGATTTTTTAAAGGATGTGTTTCAGTATGAGTATGTGTAAACTGTTCAGCCGAGTCTATTTCTTGATGTCATTTTTTGACCCTTGGAAACGTCAGAATTGAAATAAAAGGTAAGTGACTAAATTAGACACATTTAAAACCAAACACACTTTCATCCTGTTTGTTTAACTGAATCCCTGTTTCAACTCAGCATGATGTGTTTGAATTTTTTTTCTGTTTTCTTTTGATCCCCCATGCATTCTTTTGGAAATGGGAATGTAGTAAAATTTATTTATATAATTTTAATAAATTGGATAAGATAGTGATAATAGTCATGTGTTTTCAGGTTTCTCTTCTTAAGTTCCTGTTAGCACAGTCCTAGGCACAAATCTGCTCATTAACAAATGCTGGACTGGTTAAGTGTATTTATTCCTTTGGGTGTCTTTGCTGCCTGGTTGTCAGTTTCTGCAGCAGGTTTTCATGGTGTACCCCAATAACAGATCTAAAATTGGTGAATAAGCCATTTTGAATTTGTGGAAGTACCTATTCGATAAACTCACAGTGTTCTGGAAACTGTTCAGGGGGAAGTGTGTCTTTTTTGTTGTCCTTAATTGTAAATTGTCTACTAATTCTTGTAAAAAAGCTCCAGATCTTCTATAATTCAGTTTGGTGTCTTGACTATGAAACACAGACAAAAAGTAAGTGCGCTCAATTACCGACTGCCTGAAAGAGAGAGTTGTCTATGGTGTGGCTGCTCTGAGGTTCAAGAAAAGCTGTTAATTCTTATTATTCCATTAGAAGCCTGGGGGGCCATATATATTAGGTGCTCCCTCCATCATCAGAAGTCTTAATGCAAGTGAGCTCTAAACCAGTGAGACAGATTGTAGTAAGTCCAGAGCAACCAGTGAACCTCAAAGAAGCAAACACACTTTGGAAAATATTAACCTGCCTATCAGTATTTTGTAATTTTGATTCTCATTATTTTATTTCTTGACATCGCATTCAGTACAGCTGTACAGAGCACTTATTGTATCCTTTAAAACTTTTGACTGTAATTGTGTTCCTTGCACAATTTGGTTGAAGTGTATTTTCATGGTTTGTCATCTGGCTATTTCACTTATAAAAGGCATCTAGGTATTAGCAATAATTAGTGCATATAAGTATTTAAAAATAAAATCTAATTTAATTATGTGAAACTTTGGATCACTTTCAATTGCCATGGAAGATTTTATTAATTCTTTCAGAATAGATAGTAGACATACGATGCTTTGAAAAATTGTCAGTATTAAAGTGTTAAGAGGTATATGCATTAAAAGATTAAAGAAAACAAAAATCACCTCAGGAAATCTTTTACAGTACACTTAGAAACAAAGGCTTTTATTTTTTCACTGAAGGAAAATGTGGTATATGTACACCATATGCATTAGAAGCATGTTCTGGGAAGTGTGTTTTGAAATATTAATATATTTTAAAATAAAATGGATAATTACATGAATTTTTAACTTATTTTGAAATAAGCAAATGTTTCATAAATGGCAAAGAGCTATGTTAGGAACCATGTTTTCTGTCTGAATAAATGAAACCAATACTTTGGAGATTGCACAAACCTATTAGATTTGATACTCTGAGTGATAAAAAAAAAAAAAAAACTGATGTGAAAAAAAGAATTTAGGAAGTACACTGTTAAGTAGATATTATACATGTAGATTTCATTAGAAATGAGGGGAAACCGTCATAGCTTTTATATCAGTGGCTCTATTTGAATGTGTACTTTGTCCTAAGCACTTGATGGAAGATTGCTCTATTGATCTGTGAGAGAATTTTATGATGTTGGATTTGTATTAATGGTTTTTAATCCTTCAAAGTACTAAGATCGTCTCTGCAATATAATCTAAGCAGTATAATAAAAAGTTTATTCTGCCTAGTGTCTGTGTAGCATGGATGGGTTTATTGTCTAGAATAGTATCTTAGTTCTCCATTCCTGTACATGGGCAAACAGTGGTTATGATGTTGAAATGAGTAATAACAGATTATTTTCCTTGCGTCAGTTTTTGTGGATTATCGGATATTTAGGTTAAGAAAATATCTCTAACTTATTCAGTAAAAATGATTTATAAATAATAGTTGTATAATTGAACTAAAGTAGTTGACAAGTGTCTTTGATTCATCTCTTCATTTACTCTTTCACCAAATATGTATTGAATGCCTAGTTTATGTCCGGGACTGTGCTAGATGCTAGAAATAGGGTATCTTGTTTATTTTCTCTAGATTTGAGTTGCTTTTGGGTAAGTTATATGTTTAATTCCAGAAGTTAGCTCCAACATCTAGTATCCAAATTAACATTGGACAAAAATATTTTTGTTTGTAGAAGAAATTTTTGTTTGTAAGGGAAAGAGACAGGGAAATTAAAGACCCACCATAACTCAGATGATCACTGGCCAGTGAGGATTTGCCATAAGAACAAAATTGCCTTTTTTCAATTAAATAGTATGTAAAAAAGCCATCAGAAGAAATCTTGTAAGTAGGAAGCCATATAGGAAACTGGTGGACTACGCAGCTCTTTTTTCAACTTTCTTTCCCTGCTGACCAGTTGAAGCAGCTTTCAGTAAAAGCAAGAGTTATTTGGATTTTAATGGATTTTAGTGCTTTAAGCACAAAGTGCTTTTTTTCTATCACTTGACATTGTCTCCAGTGGATATGTTTGTTGTTATTTTTCAAAGTTCACATCAGAGCTATTTGACATTTGAAATTTATCCTCTATCTCCCTTTTTAAAATATATTGAGGTTATTATGATTTTCATACTGGTTAAATAATCTTACAAATTTGGTTAGTTCCCACACGATTGCTTGTAAGTGAAAATCTCAATATAATGACACACGATGGAATGTAAGTAAATAGCTAAATGTGTACTTTTAAGTGTGAGAGTTGTGGGGCAGTTTCCCTACACCCAGGGTGAAAGGAGTATAATAGTCCAAAATAATCTATGTGACAGCTTTTCCCAGTGTGTGTTCTGGGGAACAATGTTAATCGGTTTTACCCACAAAGCAAAGAATTTCTACACAAATAAATTTGAGAAATACTGGGTTGGACAAAGGTGTATTGTTTATTTATTGCAGGACATCTCAGCATCTTCAGTTTGTGATTATGCACTGTGAATCTCTGAAAGAGGGACAGAAGTGTTCCAAACATATTTGTCAAGAACTCTTTGACAAATATCTCTTTAGTACTGATGTTCATGGTGTAATATTATGTTTATAATGTCTTTTGCAGTGTTTCCAAATGTATTGGTGAAGGATTTAAAAAAACATCTCTCATGACTAATGTACCTTGGGGCTGCCTTCAGGGAGTGTTAGCCTTAGGATGGCAGTTCCACAGGCTCCCAAGCTTTCCTAACCTTTCTCAAATTCTAGAATTGCTAGAGCAGCTCTGAGTGAGTTGTATGCAGTTTGCATCTTCTGAAGTTATCCCAGAGTAGATGTGACTTCCAGGGGTCTTTAAACATAGAGCTGAAAAGAGCAATTAATAATAACAATCACAACAATGATAATATTTGCAAGTAAGCACGTGGCATTTTTTCAAAATGCTTTCAAATCTTGAGTCACTTGATTGTTGCAGCAAATGTGTGGTAAATTCAGTTTGACCTGGTTTTTCTAACTTATGTCTGAGGAGGCAGAATAACTTAGGTGCAGAAACTTGTCAAGTTTTCACATCAGGTTTATACTCCATTGCCCTTACCTACTGTATAAATAATGATTTTCTAATATAATGCTCTACATTGTACTACCTGAGAATTAGGATCTAGGTCAGGGATCAGCAGGCTATGGTTCAAAGTTAGGCAAACTATTACCTGTTGTCATATAGACCATTGGGCTAAATCTGGCCCAATGCCTGTATTTATTTTTTTAATAAATTTTTTTGAGCACAGCCATACACATTTGTTTATGTATTGTTTGTGACTGCTTTGACACTACAATGACAGAGTTGATTAATTGCAACAAAGATCATATGGCCTGCAAATTGTAAAATATTCACTGTTTGGCCCTTTATGGAAAAGTTGGAAAACTCCTTATGTAGATCATGGCCTGAACTAGAGGCTATATGTAGATGTTGGAATGCTGTTTATATTGCTCTGTGCTTATAAATGTGTAATGGTTAACAGAAAACATGGAGGTAATTCCAAAAAAAGAAACATATTTGTACTGTTAGTATAAATGACACTCATTTGTTAATTTACACACACCCCTATCCATTAATCATGGGTTTTAGCACACCACAGTGCTAGCTGAGCTTGCATCCTTCAAGCACAGGGTTATTTAATGATTGCTGCAAGAGGCTTTAATCAAGTCCTTCTTATAGAAAACAAACAAATGATTAGCCTTTACATTACAGGCATAAACAGGAATTTGACTCATGAATTTCCTAATTATACTGCACCATTTTGGAAATCAGTTGGCATTCAGATTCTTGCTGTTACTCTGTATACAATTTCCTTTTGCAAGATAGAAGTATAGGATGACAAAAATAAAGTTGGGTTTAATTTAAATGTTTTCCCTATTTGCTCATACAAAATGATTTAATGGAAATAGAGAAATGATTGGCTGTCTCTTATATACCAGCTACATGCTTCCCATTTTATATGACTCTTACTAATTTATTCTAAGATAGCACTATGAGGTAGGTTTCATTATTTCTGTTTTAAGTCTGAGGAAATTAAGGCTCAGGATGTGAAATGATCTGCCCAATGTCACATTAGAAAGTAGTTTGTGATGGAGTCCTAATTAGGATTGGAATTCCTAGTCTCGCAGCCGAGGTGTGGGTTTCTTCCACCCTGACTTGTTGCCTTAGCCACAAGGCCAAGACCTGTTTTCCATGATCTCTGTAACCGGTACCTAAAATGGATCGGTTCTTCCCATTTCCCCCCCACCAAGATGTGCTTTAGGTTGTGCATAAACAATTGACAAGTTAAATGCACATTCCTGGTTTTATGGCACTGGATTATCCTGCTTACTGTTTTACCCTTGTGAAAAATCAGTTGTGAAATAGGTCTACAAGTTTCCTTTTAATTATATCTAAACAAAAACATCCAAGCTCTGCATATTTTGAATGCTGAAGCCAATTTTGATTTTATCAGAGGTAGAAGGTGGTTCTTAATTTCTCTTCTCCGATCTCTTCCATCATTTGTCAGAAATCAAATGTCGAGGTCTTCCGTAAATAAAACTTACTTCTTAATTAATTGTCCTAAGGATTTCCTTGAAAGAATTAGAAAGAACGCCTACAAGAAATTATTTCCATTTCTTTACTGTTTTCTAACATGTTCTTAGTATCTCTGCAACACATATTATTTTCTGAGAGTTATTTCACATTGCATTTTTCTTTACCTTTTTGTAGGAGACTGATCTGGGCTAGATCATGAGTCTTCTTTTATTTCCCCAGTGCTGCACAGAAGTCCCTCACAGACAGGAATTTTTATTGGGATGATTGCTTCTCATTCAGATCTTTACAAGGCCTATGGAATATTTCCTAGGACGTGATTATTGATGGGAAGAGTTACATGGAGGAGGTTAGCATTGGTTAGGGTCATAATCCAGTGCTAGGTTTTATAGAACATTTTTATTATTACAGAAGGT
This sequence comes from Orcinus orca, assembly GCF_937001465.1. NCBI lineage: Eukaryota > Metazoa > Chordata > Mammalia > Artiodactyla > Delphinidae > Orcinus > Orcinus orca. The sequence goes on from NC_064571.1 coordinate 49,797,700, forward strand.
TCTATTGGATAGCACTGGTCTAGAAAGAAGCCTAGAAATGTTCTTATACAGCATGTCTGGTTGCTTATGGATTAGTAGCTTATATATTAGTAGTATGTTTTAATAGCTTAACCCCTCTGGGCCTCGCTAATTCATCTGTAAAATGAAAGTAAGATTATATGTGAACTCCACCTTTATTTGATGCAGACAAATTTTGAATGTTTTACTTGCAAATTTTGATATATGTGGTTTCAGGTGCCCTTTTTGGGGGTGGGGCATTAGTTGATTGATTATTTTTGATCATTTTTCTCAAACCTTTCCATACAGGAATTTATCAGCAGGAAAAAATAGAATTCCAGATTCTTATTTAAAATTCACATGAAAAGAAAACACAGATTTTACCCAACTTTGGATTATTACCCTTAGTTAAGAAGTATGTAGCTTTGGTCTGTTTTGTTAGTTGCTTTTCGAGCAGCTTGGCTTGTTATTGATACCATTCCATTTGGAGTTGTATTCAAAATTGTTACCCAGAGGCCATTTAACTAAGGTTTTATCATGTATTACAAAAGTGGACCTTTGCTTTGATTTTTTAATGTTACACAAGGTAGTATTCATTTGTTTTAAAATTCTAAAACTCTAAATTTCTAAATACCATTGCACTTTAAGTTCATTGTTTTTAAAAAGATAAATTCAGACAAAATTTCAGGAGCCATAAATAGAATTAACTGACAAGTAGGAAATAATTTCATAGTGTGTTGTATTTAAAGCTAGGCCTTGTATAGTAATGCCTTCATAGAAGTCACTTAAAAATTTTAAATGACTACTATATGACTCTATACAGTGGATGATTCAGTTATTTCTGCTATATGAGTTAACCACAGTATGAAAAAGTATTCTAATCAGCATACATCCCATTGGAACCAGAAAATGTTTATCACATTTACCAGATTAGTATCCCTAAAGGTAGTGTTTAGAAGTTACTAAAGAAAACTTTAAATTATATATTTCTCATATACATAATTGGTGTAGTTGCTTTGAATTGTTTTAATTGGATGGAGCATTTTAGTTTAGTAACTACACATCAGGTACTATAGTGACCAATTTAAGTGAAACCTGAGACTGTTTGGACCAAAATTCAGAGAATGCCATTTTAAATACCTTTCTGATATTTAAAGTTTTTCAGTGCAAAATTGGTAGAAAAACTAAAATTTGTTTGAGATCATCTTAAAATGTCATTAATCTAATCATATTAATGATTCACATTCCATCTGATACAAATATGTGAGCTTGACACATTTCATTAAATTAATAAATCAAAAAACCTTAATTATGAAAAATAAATTTGATCCTTATAATTTCATTAAAATCATTTAATTTACTAAAATATTTGGTTTTATTGATATCTTACTATATATATCAATATATCATGAAACATTAGATTACATTTAGGAAATAATGCTCATTTTTCACAGATGATTTTTTAAAAAGAGGCTTCATAATAAAAAGCCATTATTTTACTGGGGTTACCTGCATTCCAGTTTTTTTTAACTTATAATAATTTGCTTCCTACAGATATGCCAATAAGCCTTTAGGGTAAAGGTGATTAATTGGAAATTTTCTAAATCTCTATAATATAGAGGAAAGAACACAGAATCTGGGGTCAGAAGATCTACTTTCTACCATTTAGTCATTTGTTCTTCGTTTAGTCCCTTGTATTTATTGTTTACTATGTGCCAGGCACTGTGCTAAGAAGAGTGGTGAAGAAAACATTTATATTTGCAGTACATTAGATTTTAATAGTTACTTTATTCTTCAGTGGTCTTGGCCACATCATTATGGTAGTTAATAAGATTAATAATAAGATTATTAATAGTCTTAATTATTATATTATAATTAATATAATTATTAATTATATAATAGTTAATAATAAGATTACACAAATGGTTTTGTGAATTGAAGTGGCAGTTATTGTATTCTGCCTCATCTCCATCATCTCCTTCATCGGGATGATGATATCATCGTCAGATCTACTTAAGAAAGGACAATCCATGGAGGATTTGTTTGGAAATGCCCAATTAATGAACCTTGAACTGCCTCAAAACGATATTATAATAGAAACTAATACCAAAGGCCTGTGATTTACTTTGCCCAAATGCTTCCAGTTGTTAAAGTTCCTTAAATATGATGTGAGAATTAAAAAGTTGGCTTTTTGTGGCAAATAAATCCTGCCTATGAAAATGAAGTTAGTCATCCTCATCCCACATTGCTAGTTTCATAGAAGACAAGATAGGAAATTAATTACTCAATAAAACATTTGTTAAGCAACTCCTTTGTGTACACACCATCTTAGATGCTGATCATCCTGAACAAAAGACGAGGAATAGAAAAGGCACTGCTCTTAAGCATCCTACAGTTTGTATAAGGAAGCATTAATTATAATAATGCCATGGCTAACACCAGTAAACAGGTATTATCTATACATAAAATGCTTTATACTCTGTCATTATTGAATAAGTGGTTTTACATTTTTTCACTGCTATGAGCCACAGCCTCTCTATGGAACAAGTTAAACATTAGCAAATGAGAAAATTAAAGAAATGTTTAAAAAAATGTATCTAGATTCCTAAAACTGATTTGTAGTGACAGAACCTAGAAGGATCCTAACTCCAAGCTCATCCTCCTTTCCAATTCCTTCTTCAGGGAGAATGCGATGAAACATTAAAGTATTGCATATTGTCAGGAAATGCCTAGATTCTCCAAGGATTTCTAGTTTCTTAAAGATTCAGTGTTATTTGTTCACCCTGACACTTTGTTCAAATCATTTTTCCTCTCTGTGACTGTTTTCATACATATTTACATGCCTTAAGGTGTTTGATTTAATTATTCTATGTTAATAGGCCCATTTAAAATTATCAAGTATATTCTCTCAAACTGCATCCAGCATAGTTTCTATTCAACTCTAAGAGAAGCATATTAGCTAATAAAAAAAAAAAATCAGTATTTCAAATTAGTGACTTTTCTAGTCTTTTTCCATTATGTTTTGTGAGCATTACTTGCAGCATGGCCCATTTTGAACATAATTTACTTCTGACAGCTATAAGGTACACGTTCCCTAAGCTACTAGGTACTGCCCTGAACTACATTTGCCGGTAGATATTAGCCATTCCATGTATTATACATATTGCACAACTAGTATTTTTCTCAGTTGTAATAATATCAGAAATCTATTAAGTTTTTGGTGTCATATTTACTATTTTTTTGTACAGGTGAGTTTTCCATAGTAATACAAGTTCTAAAATAGTACTGTCATAGTTCAGGCTGCTGTCACAAAGTACCACAGACTGGGTGGCTTATAAAAAACAGAAATTTTATTTCTTACTGTTCTGGAGGCTGGAAGTCCGATATCAGGGTGCCAGCATGATCAGGTTCTGGTGAGAGTCTGCTTTCAGGTTGAAGACTGCTGACTGAATTTTCACATGGTGGAGAGTAGAGGGGGGAAGCAAGCTCTCTCATGACTTTTACAAGGGCACTAATTCCATTCATGAAGGCTTCACTCCTATAACCTTATATAATCCTAATTATCTCCCAAAGGCCCCACCTCCTAATATCATCATACTGAGAAGTAGGGTTTCAACATGAATTTTGGGGGTACACAAACATTCAGTCCATAAAAAGTACTGAGTCAGGATGCTATTCTGGTTTAGAAACATATATTTTCGCCTTTGAAATAAGGTAAATATCTGGTTATGTTGGATTATCCCTTTCAAGCCATTCTAATGGCAGAGGCTGGACTTAGATGTCAGATGAACTCAGGACCCTTTGGAAATCATCTATCCTTTTCAATACTTTATTTATTTACCAGACAACAGCTCATTGGGATATCTAGATTAAATGTTATTAAGATGTTGAGGCTATAAATATATTTCTGTTTCCATTCTTACATTGACTCATTTTCTTTACCATGTAAAAATGGAGATTGAATGTCACTAACCAATCATAAATAAGAGTACTTTTCTATAATAAAATGAACGATGTTTAATTTTATGATCAGGCCTATATTCTTTAAATACTGAAAATAGAGTCGGCAGATCCACTCAATTTTTATTCTTCACCTTTTTCATTCTTTATATGAAACTCTTTAACCTGTTGTTTCATCTCTTAGATGTTTTTGCCACCTCCTTTTTTTTTTTACTATGTCACAATTAATGCTTCCATGTTCAGGGTTATTTTTCCATTCTTCCTACTCATAGTTTTTATTTGCCTGCCCAGTGGCGCATTTGTTATCATGTCATAGCCCCTTGATAGGATCTTGGACTTTTATAGAATTAACTAGAGGTCTGAGTTGCTTCTTTTATCCTTTTATATTCCTTGTCTCTGCCGTATTTCAGTGTTACAGAAATGTTGATCCTTTTATTTGCCCATTCGGTTTATTTTCCTATAGTATAGTACTCAATAGGAAGCCTATTTTATAGGAAGAGAAGTCTTTGACATATAATGTAAGAGAATTCACTGTATGAGACTGTGTGATGGAGGATGCTTTTTACTAATTTGAAAACCCCTGTTGTTATTAAACTATTATGTAAAAAACATTGTCATAGACTTACAGGTAAAATCTGTGACAATAATATTAATGACCTAATGAGGAATATTGAGAAAAGTATTGATGTTTAGGATGGAGTTTATGAATTGAAGTGGTCATAATAGCATTGTATTGCTACACATTTGGAAGCAATATATTATGAATTATAACTTGATGAGATTATTTTGAAAATTAAGTCTTTATCTTGGAAGTCATTTGGGTCAAAAAAAAAAAAAAAAGTCTGTGTTCCAGCAATCAGAAAGCAGTTTGTACAAGTGTCAAGAAATAATGTTATATCATATTCATATTATTCCATTTTAAAAAATAAAATGAACTGTTTTGAATGATGGAATTAACATTTAAATAGGCTCTACAAGAGTCCAAATTTTTTTTTTCTTTATCTTTCAGAGTGCTTTCTTAAGCAGCAAATGTCCATTTCAGGACAAGATAAGATGGGGAATTATAAGGCTACCTTAAAAGCTTGTATTTGTAGTGATTCGATTTTATGGATCAGTAAATCAACAGATAAAGGATAGATTATTCAAGCTTATGGTCCCCTCTTCAACATGGACTTGCATTCATATGGGTCTACTTAAGTACTAGACATTAGCCCAAACATCTCTATATATGAAATTTTCAGTGATATAGAATTGGTTGTACCTATGAACAAACTATTTTATTCTTAGCCTGTAACATAAAACTGTATTTTTTTAAGGAAAATAGGAGACTGGACAGTGTATTTAGTTTTTCTTTCTTCTTGTCTATTGATTCAAATTTTAAAAGATTAGAACTTGCTGCTTAGTTCCGAGGAGATTTACTATACAGCATGTATGTAAAAGGAATAAAAGTAGTATTTTTATCAGATTTGCATTTTATAAGTAAAACGAAAAGGCAGATATACTATATGCGGCAAATTCGTATTATATTGCCTTACCCTCCAAAATATTTGACTTGGAATGAAAGTGTTCTTTTGTTTCAGATATTATAAAAGGGAAGAAAAATTTGATGTGCCATGAATGAAATGAACGCTTTCCTTTAAATTTTAAAGGCAGCAAGAAATTATGGAATAATTCTCCCTTTTATTTCTAGTGGTTAGAATGCCCATGGGTAAACACACCTGTTCTTTGCTATTATAATAGGGCAAAGGTTTTATAAACATGTTTCTTTAATTTTTTATGGGAAATAATTCATTCTAATAGTACAGGGAAGAAGAGTGTTGGGACCTTTTTTTTTCTTCAATAAAGGAAATAGTATTATATTTTTTGACTTTATAGAGTTAACACGTAAATGCAATTAAGAAAGAAATATTTTCCCTAAATATTTCTGCCTTCTTGTAACAGCATCAAAGAAATAATGAGTACAGCCTTCATACTTCTTTATTGTATTACTTTAAAAAATGTGACAATAATAAATATATTTTGATAATAGTTCCAGGAACATCGCACCACCTTACTAGACACTTCAGCATTACCCTATGTTGTCCAAATTCTTCATGTTTATTTTCTTTTTAAAACAATTTTTTTGGGAATTGACATATATACACTAATATGTATAAAATAGATAACTAATAAGAACCTGCTGTATAAAAAATAAATAAAATTCAAAAGAAAAACAATTTTTTTTTTTTTTTGAAATCTACACAAACTTGCACAAGGAGCCTTAAAACATACTTTCTGTATACTCTTGGAATCTTCTATTTTTTATCTGGGTATCTTGGGCAAGTCACCCAACCATAGTGAGATAATATAAAGATTATATAAGATAATGTTTATGAAAGTACATTTAAAATGGTAAGGCCTACCCAAGAGTTAGTATATTATTTTTTATTCTTATTTCTCTTGAGCATTTAGAAGAAGTTACTTGAGATCTTCATAACATTTTATAAAACATTTAATAAAAATTGCATTTGCTCTGATTATTTTCTGCTCTCCACTGATTGATTCTAAGGAATGCATTAATGTTTTGGCTTAACCTGATATTCCTACATTATATTTAGTAAGCAGAGAATAGCACAGTTTGTAGAGAAACCACCAGCTTACAAATATTAGATCTAACCATATTAAATTGTTGCTATTTAACCAATTTTGATCTGAAAACAATAATTTTATATGTTTCAACCCCAGGTACTATTGGACTAATAAGTGCTTTCAGTCTTTGGAGAAGCAGAAGAGTTCTTTTCAACAGTCTTCCTCCTATTCAAATGTCCTACATGTGAAAAGATTACTAGATATTTGGTTCATTGTAGGTAGCATTTTAGTCAACTCTGAGAGATTCCTGGAAAACTTTAACATACTATCTGATTCATTTAGGGAAAAAAAACCCAGTTAATTCCCCTTAAAATTATTTTCAGTGATTTCTATAAAACTTTAAAATTAAATTAGCCATAAATTATAAAATATGCAAATATCTTGAGTTTTAAACACTAAAGAAAATGAAAAAGTCTTGAAGAACTGAAATATCCTTTTAATATTTATTTCATTTTTCTTCCAGACTATTTGTTAAATGTGCAAAGGTCCTAATGGATTAAAGATAACATGAATTATTTATTTTGAAATAAAATTTTATTTTTCCTTAAATATAATAATGTATTTATAAATGACAGGTCAGTTTTATATCATACGAACTATTTTCTGTTCAATTTGTACAAATCTAATTTGTTAAACTCTAAATTTAGGACTTTTTCTTACAGTATGGTTTAGTCATATTTTTGTGCAATATCCCCTTAATTTAATGACAAAATATGTTTGTTTTTACTTCTCAGAGAAATTAAATAGATTTGTCTGAGAAGCTAAGTATAAATGAGTAAAATCAGAAGGATTTGAAAGTTTATTTGAAACATCTCTGTAATAAAATGATTTGTGAAAAAACTGTACACATCAAGCATACATTAGACAGTTCTCTCAAATGAAGGGCCATTGGTGTCCTTCAGCAGAATTCACCTACTGTCTGTTTAATGTTGGAGAACCTAGGACACATTGTGGAGTATTCTCTGCTGGTACCACACAAGCCAGAGGATGTTTCCTGTTTATTTGCTTGTAAGAAAAGTCCCATCTGAGTACTGGCACACCCACTAGAAGGGGTGATATGTTGGGTAGGTAGGTAGGGGTGTATTTAAATTTATTTTCTCAACTCCAAACCAAGAGCTTTCCTCCTAAAATGTGGTGACTTTGGACTCTTAATAAGGAAGCACTACTCACCAAAACCAGCTTTCTTTGGAGAGTTTGTGTAGCAATGATTGAGCTTGGGTGGGAAAGTACATGGTAACACCCTGTTCACTGTTATCTGTCAGTTCCGTACTAGGAAACATCCATTTCTCAGTAAGCAATAAAACAATAAAAATGAGCACACACAGTGTAGACTATGCTCTGTTTATGGTCACTGTTAAATGCAGTGGTCTTTCCCTAAGTCCAGCTATTGGTATGAATATATAAATGGTAACTCTCAAGGTTTAGATTTAGGGAAGAATTGAGGCTATAAAAGCAAAGTAAAATCCTTGTAATAGTCCCTCATGAAAAGAAAATGTGAAATTGTATGCAGTATAGTTTATGCGTGCTATTTAATATATACTTTAATATGTTGACTAATAACTGTTAAATTCTATTAGGACAATTGAACAGCTTAAAACACCAGAAGAATCTGCCATATAATTAGACTTCCTTCTATCTTCCTTCTTTCCCTTTCTTACTTTCTTCCTCCATTAACAAGATGGAACATTTTGAATCGAATACCACAAGTTCTTTGTAACAAAATTGGTAGGTACTTTGTGAAGCAGAAACATAGGGAGTCTCCAGCTTATGAAAGTATAATCTCAAAAGTTATTTGAATAAATAGGTTGAAACACATATCACATTTCCCATGGAAACAACACTGTAAGGCAAAGTAAACTCAGACCACTTCACAAAGGACTCATTAATTCCATGATATACTTGACACATTGTATTGTACCAAAAGTATAGTCAGACATTGCCCATAATGTTCCAAGGGAGAATGGTTTTATAGTTCTAAGTGTGATGCCAGGAACATCTCTGCTGCTTCAAGTTGGTTAGAGATACCCTTATCACTCCTGAACAGTGAAAAGAGAGAAAAAAATTAGCTTCTCTAGTTGGCTTCCCTCATGCCCTAGGATCCAGATTCCAGCAGGCTGAGTGGGAGTGTCATTTAGGTGCATTTGAAACAAGTTGCCGAGCCCACCTGTTAAAAAGCATTTTTGCAACTAGCCGGATTCCTGCCCAGGCTGTTTCTTTCCTTCCTTAAGCCTCCATAATGGACCTTTCTGCTTCATTTTCTGTTTGCACCTCCTGTTGGTTCTGGCTGGCTTTTGTCTTCCTCCAGCGGACTGCTGCCCAGATCCAAAGAACCAATGATTTTCTCCATTTCCCAGTCCTTGAAGCATTCCCAGATTATTGAGGTTTTCTAAAGGCTTTCACTGTTAACACCAAAAGAAAAATAAAACAAAACTCCATCCTGTGCCACCATGGGAACCAGACCCTGCTATACTGGCATTTGGTCCTCCAAATAAGGGGTGAAATCTTCAAAAGTAATGTGAGGGGCTAGAAAGACGAGGATAGACACTAGCAAGCTCGAGGTATGTTAAGAAAGGAAATAAAATTGTATTCTGAATTCCTCCTTCTGCTGGCTAGCACCCGCCACCAGTTTTTCTATGTAGCCCACTGTGGAGGGCATAGATCTGTGTGGGAAGCCGCCTGAGATAGTGGCAGTTTTGATGGAGGAGCGAGAGAGTGAAAGAAAATGAAGGGAGCCAGTCACAGGCAACTAGCAGAGAAGGAAGAAAGCTGGAACGGAGAAAGAAAGCCCAAGTGAGGGCAGGAGACTTCTTCTGGCCAGTTTTTAATGTAGAATGTAGTGTGTAATGTAGTTGACTACTGCATGTGCATTTAGATGAAGCCTTTCATATTGCTAAGCTTAAACACTGATTATACAAAAAGGAGTTAATTGTGACATTTTAGTCCAAACTTTAATTTATTCACTTGTCATGATTAAATTTCTGATTTTCTTTACATTGAAACAAGAACATTTTTTCCTTATTCATTTCTCTTTTCCAAGTAGTATGTCATTAAGATTATGTGCAAAGAACACTGTCATAATAAAGTTACCGTCCTTGCATTCTTATAAGCTGAGGGCCAAAGGAAAAACATTTGTGAAGATGCTCTTTTGAAGTAATTTTAAAACGTACAATTTAATAGTCTGCAGCTTCCCTCAATGTCAGCACACAAATAACATGACTGATATTCTAGTGTTTGATTTCTGTCTCTGTGAGGGAAGTATGTCTTATCTGAAAGAAAAATAAGGTTTAAGTTATCTTTTTCATGGTTTTATATTTATTATTTTCACAATCAAAAGAAAAAGAGTGTGATCTTTATAGGTGGCATGGTGATCATAATAAAGTTGCTTACTAAGAGGCTCACTTCATGTACACAGCAGGATTAGGTCAGCAGAATTAAGAAGCCAGGGTTTTCTTCAAACCAAGAGCTTTTCCCTAACTTGACAATGTATGCAGGTAAGGCTGGATGGACTGCTTTGTACCTTACACTAAGGCAAAATATACTGCTTTACCTTTACACTGGAGCATGCCAATTTCAGCACCTCTCTCTTTTGCTGCTCAAAACCAAAATAGTATTTGATCGCAAAGAGAAAGCAAAAGTTGGTGTGATGAGAAAAACTATTCTTTTTAAACTTGATATTCTTTGTTTAGTCCAAAAACCAAGTAGAAAGGAAAGAAAAAAAGAAAAATACATAGAGAATGATTGTAAATGCTAGAGCTTCTGCCATTTATAGCTACTTCCAAATTCTGAAATAACATAGAGGTCATCTCTAGGTTAACAGGTTTTAAGTCAACTAAAGCTAACAAATGCTTACCAAAGGGGTAGAATAGAATGAAACAAAAAAAGAGAAGTTTTTTTATCCTGTGATTGAATCTGAAAATATATAGAAACTCAAGGAAAGTCTGTTCTAAGCCAGTTTTCTTCTTTTTCTTCTTTTTTTTAAAATTTTTAAAATAGGAGTTAATATAGTACCCTTTCTTTCACTCTAGTACTTCTTTAAAAAAATCTAAGTCTTCGGAGAAGACTATTTTTCTGAACATGGTCAAGTCAGGATTTGATTACACTTTGGGCATGACTTGGATTTGCATAAAAGGAGCTCCTTTAGTTAAGCTGGTTCTCTGTATGAATAACTCAGAGAAATGCTGGATGACTGGGCGGGATCAGTGGTATTGCCTGTGGCTCTGTGCCTTAGTTAAGAGTGAAAAGAGAACTCATTTTCAAGGAACCAAGTCAATGACCTTGATTTTATTAGTGCACCTTCCTTTCCTAATATCCTACTAAGCACATTTATAAAATTTGTGTCAAGACTTGTCCTGTTTTATTTTGTTGACTTGTTTTTCATTTTCTTTTCCCTATTAGATTTTCATGCAGCACTTTCCCAAAACCCCTTTCTGGGACTGTACTGCTCATGACCATATTTGCCAAAGGACTGTCCTCTAAATTCCCTGATTTTGTTGTTTTACATATTTAATAAACTTACTGAAAAATGAGCATCTTAGGTGGGAAATAGAATTTCAAAGGATGTCATTGTAAAAACCAAAGTATATAACATTAAAATCTATATCTTTGTATGATTTCCAATATAAAACAATAAAATGAAACTTTACTATTTGTGTCCATGTCATGTCCAAGTTGCCATTGAAAAGTAACAAATTGTAATTCCTTATTTGGTAGATTGGAAGCCTAAATCAAACAGGAAATGAATATCACATACCAAATATTTCAATCATTTTTTATTTCTTTTAAAATGAGCTCTGGCAAACCAAGTATTTTGTATAGATGTTGTTGTCCACATTTATTCACTAACAATTTTCTATTATGTAAGACCATATCAATAGGTGTACCTGTGTTGATATCTGTTTCCACCTAATATATTTTAAACAAAATTGATGATTTTTTAATTCATTAGTAACTTTAACCATTAAAAAAGCTATTTGTTGAACCTTATGAAATGGTGCATTTACAGTTGTTTTTCTTTCAAGTTACTACATTTGCTGTTGTTTTTTTTGTTTTGTTTTTGTTTTTTTTCTTCTATACACGGGCCTCTCACTGTTGTGGCCTCTCCCGCTGCGCAGGCTCAGCAGCCATGGCTCACGGGCCCAGCTGCTCCGCGGCATGTGGGATCTTCCCGGACAGGGGCACGAACCCGTGTCCCCTGCATCGGCAGGCGGACTCTCAACCACTGCGCCACCAGGGAAGCCCTGTTGTTTTGTTTTTCATAAACACTTTTCATCAAATGGGCAGTTTAAAAAATACAGCTAAAAAAAATACAGCTAATTAAATGAAATACAAGAATGAGACAAGAAATGTCAACATGGATATACTTTACTGTTGAAAACATTTTGATAAGTATTGAAACCTTGCTCTCTCCCTAGTGCCATAAAACAGTTTTTCCTTCCATTTCTTACCTGATGCCAAGCCCGGTGTCTCAAATAGTACTTGAATTGCCTAATATATACTAATAATATTTTAAATTCCATACCCTTACATTGATTATGTGTAGGAAAGACATACAAAATCTGATTGTATATATGTGTGTGTGTATATATATATATGGAAATATACTTAAATAAATACATAAAAATATGTAACTATTGTGCAGATATATGGAAATATAAGGGAAAGTTCACCCAATATTATCATTATCTTGACTACATACATATTCTCACCCTAAACAGAAGCACAAAGTGAATAAATCATGATATACTCTGCCTAAAGGACCGCTGCCAAATGGACTGCTCTTTTACTCATTACTCTTTCTACTTAACATTTTTGAAAGTTAGCATTTAAAAATTGTAATAAACCATCGTCATCTGTGATAAAATATGAACACACTATAAACAAACTAAATAAATAATAGATTTTAGGTGCATACATTTATGTTGTGTTTTTTTTTAAGGAAAGAAATGGAAGTATTAGAAATATTTAAAGGCCATTATAGTAAGTCGATTACATAGTTGGTAGAACAGGCATACCTTTAAGTGAAATGTCATGGCTATTTGCAATGAACTTTCTTTCGTCCAAGTAAGTCCAAGTCAGAATTTAGAAATAGAATCTTTTAGAATTGTTATTTTAAGAAAAGCTGTAAAAATAATTGCCTAGGGCAACCATGCCAGCAACATGTAAGAGTTATGTTTGCTTTACACAGGGCAGTCAAAGACTTTTGAACACTCCTTGCTCAGTACACAGCAGTATTACTGTAATTTCGTCTCATATTCTTTAAATGCTGCCAATGGGAGGGAACCTGCTTTCCCGTGATTGTGTTTTCCCCTTTGAATGGGAGCGATGGAGCACTTGCATGATGTGTTTGGTGCCTTGCATGAAAAAGACATGCAAAGGCAAGGTCCAGTCTGCATGCTGCTTAATGAATGTTTTTCCTTTTCTCTCCCTCCTTGTCATGTGCTTTCAGAAGACAACAATGTGGAAGGTGGGTGCTTTGTACTTTATTTTCCAACGCTCATTTGCCTTTTATTTCTTAGTATTAATAGAGTACATCTCGAATATAGAAGGTAAGTTGAACTCCTTTCTGAGTATTTGCTGATTTCTGGATTGTGTATCATTTTTCATATAGAACACACACACTCTCAACTCCATCAGCCCCAAGTATATGAAACTCCTTCAACCTTAACTCCAGCCTTTGATGGACTTCAGCAGCCCATATGAACCTTAGAATACTTATTTCAGTGTTCTGCATGGAAAAATGGCACAATCCTGCTTCTTTTATTTTAAATGAGAAAGTATTTCTTTGCAGTTTCTGAACACAGTGCATGATTCTTTCTCCATTTTTTTTTTCTTGGTCAAAATGATTTCTTTGGGAAATGTTGAGCATTACATCATCTCTAGCCCATTTGTCGAGTTTCAAATGATTTGATTTATAAAAAAACACAAAATAAAGTACTGACTATAATTAAGACGTATAAGTTTAGATTAAAAATAAGCCATTGGCCAGTGGAAATGAAAGCATACAGCACTCCAGCGTGATTACTGGTAAGTATATTTGTAATATTCTGTGTCTGTTAAATAAAATTATGGTATTTGTTTAAGGTTTTCTAAGGTTATCTCTATCAAGGAATTTTGAGCAAGTTACACATTTTTCCTGTAGAATCCAACAAACTAAAACATATTTCAACATTCTTTTAAAAAAATTTTTAAGATTTTTATCAAAATGTAGTTGATTTTCCATGTTGTGTTAGTTTCATATTTTAACATTCTTACCTTTAAAGCACTTAGTCCATGTGCTGCCAAAGAAATATGTAAAGGATAAAAATACGAAAAGAACTACGAAGAGCAAAGAATTGTGAAAGGGAAGTTGATGTCCTATCAACTTACATAATCACAGCATTAACAGTTCTTGCATAAACAACTTACTAGTATCTATATCAGAAGAAAGTGTTTAGCATATTTTATTTTGTTACAATGTTTTGAAATATAGCCATTTATAATGTTCATTTCTGCACAATGATGGATTCCCTAGAAAAAGAGTCCCCATCTAATGTTACAGATAAATAACCATTAAAGTTACTAAGATTTGATGTCTCAAAGAGCAATACATGATAATACAAAGTTGATCAGTAACAGGTTTCAGCATATTATTTGTGATTCTTTCATGGATTCTTTCAATTGCTTAGTTGCTAAACATTTGTTTCATTATTTAAGTACAATAGATTAAAACTTTAAAAGAAATCATCAGTGACTATTTTTCCAAGTGTTGCATCTGTATATGGCTTTTTTTTTTCTATACTATAATTTAAATAGCATGTGAGTGTGTACTTGGAAAAGATATTACCCTGCAGATCTGACTGACATCTTTCAAAATCAGTCTCATTTATAATTGTGCATGTTATTTGAGATCAAAAGGTTTTTTTTAAGTATCTTTTTGACTTCTTTTGCATTTCCTTAACCATCCTGTAAAATGTTCCATGTTTCTGCTCTTTTCTCTTTAAATCCAGTTGCATTCCAAGGAGCTTTAAAATCACCTTAATAAGCATGAATGCCCCTGTCCTTACACACACTCATCCCATGAAAAATTTTGACAAGATTTTCAGAGTATAGGCTCATAAACTATTGTAATAAAGTTTATTCAGTCATAATTTTTAACATCCCTATTTATAACTCCACTTTGGCAATATAGTTTAGCTCCTTTAGAGGTAGAAAGTATAGCATGAACAATGTTAATGCTTTTGAGATTTAAAAATTTCCATTCTCACTAAGGTGGTATTAAAAACCATTGAGGAATCTAAAAATTATATCTTGTACAGAGATATTTCCCTGATTTATCAATAGTTTACAAAAAAGTTATAAACTTTTATTAGGAAATATGTATAGTAATATTTAAAGTGAAATTAAATGAAAAATTATATAACCTGGACAGATAAGCCACTATTCTTAAGCATAGAAGATATCATGAGTCACCAACAGGTCATAAACCTTTTAAACTGATTGTATGATTTTTTTTGGGGGGGGTGGTTAAAATCACTTAGAAAATACAAAAGAAGCTAGATTTCAGAAACTTTAAAATACTATGTTAAATAATGTTTATATTGTGATTATATGATGATTTTAATTGTATCTGCCCACAGGAATGTTTAAATACCCCTTTTAAGGAAATGATACAGATTATTTCAATACTGATGCAAGTAATACACAATGTTATGTAGCTCAAAGTCTCAAATATATTTGAACTAACAGTGGGAAATGAAATACACATTTTATTAAATTTGTATGTATGCTATATTTCTTTGACATTATTCCATATTCTTGAAATATATAGGGATTGAAAAGTAACTTAATTTCTGAATTTAGAATAAAGAACTAAGAATTAATGCTAAAAAGTAAGTTGTATCTTCTTGGACAGTGAAATTTTTTTTTAAAAGAACATTGCTAGTATTCTTTAGAAAAGGGGTGATCTTAATCTGAAATTGTCAAGCAAGAGTTAAAAAATAATTTAAATAAAGGGAATTCAATATTGTTTCAGAAAACTTCGTTGATGAAATTATATCTTAAATATACTCATGATAACTCATAGTTTAGTATTTAAGTAATGCATAAGTAAAATGCTGAATAATTTTTTTCTCCATGGGAAATTACTTAACCCTATTTAAAGGCGATCCATTGTTTCTTAAAAACATTATTCTATAGTAAATTCATACTTTACACCTGCATGTCTGATGATCTTTTTTGTATTTGAACAAGCTTATTCGATTGCTACATGTGTCAGACAAGGAGACATTTCTGCATTATCATTTCAGTGTGCTAAGGATGTGTTTTTTTTTTTCATTTAATTATGAAACTTCTCATTTTTTGATGAGGGGAAAAAGATCAGACCCAGCCCATGTTTCAGGTATTCTTTTGGGTTTTTTAAAATATAATTTCATCACCAAAGAATGGCAGTCCCTGTGGGGGCAGTGTTCAAAACAGTCTCGTCAAAGGGCACGAAGGGCAAGTGCAATATTTAAGGGATTGGTTGGATTTTAAGTCATGCTCTTATGCTCTTGAATGTTCCAACTGATACATAGAAGAAATACATGGTGCAGCATAAGCAATTGTTTAAATTGCAGTTCTATAACTCTTTGCCCCAAAGCATTCCAACCAGGAGTTGAAAGAATGCTTTTTGATTTGCCTCTGTGATACAGACATGTCTCATAGGAAACAAGATGTCTGTCACTGAACATTTTTGTCACTGTGACAACCCTGCCTTCCCATGCTCCCTTGTTTATTGCTGACTGTGCTCTTGTTTCCCTTCAAGGTCTGGCGCACCTGATGATGGGCGACCAAGGTATGGGCTCTGTTCCTTTTCCACTCTGCTTTCAGTGTTTTCTTGTTCTGTAGCTGCTTTCAAACCATCACTGCAAAGGATGGGCAAATGCTTGCAAACTATCTGGCTGCAAATTAAATACATAATTTTTGTTCACATTTTTTCATGTGTTTTTCTCCCCTTTGTTGGTTTGATATTGGTTTGCACCTTTGATTTTATTTTCCTTTATTCTTTGCACTATAATATCTGCAACTAAATAAGACATAAGAACTTGTAATTGAAAGTTTTCATACATTTATCAGCATATGCAGTTAAGGGTAGTTATAGTAAAAAAAAACCGAGAACCATCATAAATTAACATATGAAAAAAGATATTTGGTTTAATGTACTACACCAGAAAGAGTCCATTTTTCACCCATGCATGTCAGTTTGGGAACATGCAGACATCTTTGGCTTCTGGCTTCTCGAATGCTGAGTATAGTGTTCTACAAAATCAATACTTTTTCTACCTATAAGCATTGTGTATCTCCTTTTGTGTAGTCTTTTAAAGTGAGCATGGGCTTTCTAATTTCTTTGCATGTATTGCCTTAAAAAAGGCAGATTTCTCAACATGTACTGATTGTATCTCCATTTGTGTTCAAATCCTATTTATACCTTCTTGTATATTTAATTTTCAAAGAGTAGTGCATATACATATATTCATAATTCTTATTGTTGTTTCTCTCCTCTTTATTCTTTTTGTATGGAAATCCTTTCTTCATGGAACCATTTCATCAAATCCATAGGTAAAAGTAAAGGTATTACATTATTTTATTTCTTCTTAATATCATCTATATGAATAACAGTGCGTCTATATGAATAACATTATTTTATTTCTTCTTAATATCTATATGAATATCAGTGTGAATAACATTTGCAAAATACATTTTTCAAATGTATTTAGACCTTTTGGCATTAATAATGGGCACTGGGAGGTAGGTATGTGTGGTAATGAATATTTTATGAATTTAAGGTAAGAAAAATCCATCAAAATGTTTCCCTTTGTTTTTTTCTTGCTCTTTAGAGTGACTTTTTTTTCGTGTCAGCTGCTAGTATACTTAGCATATTTAGAAATTAGTGACAGGTTTCAGTGTCAGTTTTTGCAGTATCATTTGATGGTAGTTAAATGATGAGTGTAGCCACCAGAAATAAATCATCCGCAAACATTTAACTCTGGAGCACACCCACCCCAGCCATTCTGCCTAGGGATGTAAGTCTAAGCATGTGCAGCATTGAAATGGTGCTGCTCTGGGCTCATCAGCTTGTGGTCTGCTAGATGTCATATATACACGTTGACTCCATGATAACCTGCAAAGGCAGTGTCCTGAAAGAGACAAAGGAGAAGACGAGCCTGCTCTCTCTTTTGTGCATACTAACTTTGTTTTAAGAACATTATCAACTCAGGTTTACATTTCTGCATCACTTGGTAAGTCAGGCATGTGTACTCTTTGACAGTATTGGTGCCAAATTTAAAAGCATGCTTAGTTTGCCATTTAGAACCATCCACGTTGTGTTTAGTGTTTTCATTAAAAGAAAGTAGATGATATGCAACTGTGGTAAATATGTGTCATAGCCTTTAAAGTAACCATGTTTAACTATGTATTGGTGAATGTGCCCTTGGTCTCTAGTTTTGTTTTGTTTGTTTGGTTTTTGTTGTTGTTGTTATTTTAAAGACAGGCATGTGTTTCCTTGAATTCTCTGAATCTTTCTTTTGCTCTGGATCTTAATCTGGTGAATTGAGACCAAAGCTCACAGTTCTGCACCTTTACATTAGTGTCATCTAGCAGGGAAACTTTTCTGTTTGAAAAAGCACCGAACATGAGCAGAGCAATAAATAAGAAATGATATCAAAGTTTTAAATGTGTAACACAGAGCTTTAGAAACAAATGTTTGGATACTTTGAGCCCATAAAAAGAGAACATATGCTATTGCAGTTTGTGTTTTGGTCAACCATTTCCAGTAATGTAATTTAATCGTATTTTAAGCCTTTAGCAACTATGCAATGACAGTATGTATCAATTCTTTTAGAGATTTTGTGTACCATTTGGATACTTTCTAGACTTTTTTTTTTTGAGGCCAAATTACCATTACTTTCCTTTCTTAAGTGGGCATTTTCCACCATGTTCCGTAGTGTAGGACTCAGGATGGCATAGAGGGAATCTATTTATATTTTATTTTACTGGCTGAGTGAAGTAAATGTCTATGTGTTTGTATATGTGCATGTTTGTATTTGTATGAATGCATGTGTATACACAAACTTTCTAAATATACGCACACATATATACCCATTATACTGTGAAAAAAGTAACTCATAAAATAATATGCTAATTATATAACCATTTAACTCTACATATGGAATAATTCATGTTTAAACTTAGCTGATATTCATTTCAGTGTAATTAATGTTAAGTGTCACTTAACTTTACTCAGTTTTACTATGTCAGTCTTAAATGTTTTCTGTTGGCATGTGTGTCAAACATATATTTACCAGTTTTCACCAAATTTTATTCCTCAGTCAGCACAAAACTACACAGGACAAGAATTTGGTATTTCCTTTACATTCTTCTGTTAATAGGACCAGGATGCTTCTTGGTGTTAAATGGGGAAAGAAGACTTTAAGATGGACTTGGGCATTTTGCAAATCAAAGTGATCACCTTTACATGCTGGTTAATTATGTTTATAGAAATGAGAAACATGATTTATAAGTCTTCATTAATTGCAAATTAGTTCAACAAATCTGCATTCTAGAGCAAAAAATACAATCTTGACTATGATGTGGCATCCATATTCAATGAGTGTCAATAAAATAGGGAATGAAAACATGTGAGTAAGTTAGTTTAAATGACGGAAATGGAAGTGCTAGGAGAGTGGTTAAAAAGTATGATCAGTGATAGGCATTCAGAAAAGATAAAGATAACACGAATCAGGATCTCCCTTAGGAAGATATCCTTGTCTTGTGCCACCTGTTGGAGGAGTCAAAAATGTATAGAAACTTGACAGTGTGGATTCTTGTATCAGGTTAAATCCTAGTTGTGCATAAAATATGTGTTAAACCTACCTACTCTAAAATAACTGATATGCATTGTAAATTCATGCTTCTCAAGTCTTCCCATCAAATTATAATCCTGGAGCATTTTTCTTGACACCACTTTTCTCTTTAGTGAATTCAGGTGCTCTGCAATGACCATCTGTGGATTAAAGTCTTCCTTTGTTGAATCCAGAAGCAAAACTAGGTTCAAGAACATTATTGCTATCATTTTGATTTATCCTGTATGGATTCTTAAGTATTTTCTGAATTTTTAAATGTCCAATGATAGACAAATGTATTTCATTTTAAAAGTACATTTACAAAAAAAGAACATTTATTCTGATAACCTTCTTCATCCTCCTCCCCAGGCTTCTGTCTAGAGGTAAGCACTGGTATCACTTTATGATGTATCCTTACAGAGTTGGTGTGGATCCTTCCATACTCCATAATTAACTGTTCAGGGTTTGAAACCTGCAGAATTCCTTACCATATAACATGACAAAAACAGATAAGTCTGCTGGAGACATGTTAAGGCTCATTGCTATGTGCTGGCAGAATCATAATGAATGAAACGGAAACTTTCTCACTCTGTAGACCATTAGGCCTCATATTTTCATTTGGTCATTCTGTTTCAAATTTTAGAGTTGATTATTTGGATTTGTTTTCATGTTTTCTAAACAAGGATATGTCACCTTTAATTGGTCACAGGTGGGAATAAACTTTGCTTTCTTTGGAATAGCTGAAGAGAGAGAGTATTCAGGGCCAACCTTACTTCTGTTGGTTGTGGCTAGGTAGATTCAAGTGGTCTTTGTGACATTGTGTTTACTTTCTTTTTAGGTTTGAAATGTGTCATGGGTGTTGTTAGGACTATTGATAATACTAACTTTATTTTCCACTCTATTTAGAATTTAGATTTATCTATTTGCCTGGGGAATTTAGTTTTTTGGTTTTTTTCTATGTATGTTTAACTGGTCACTTCATTCCAACAATTATTTACTTATATTTTACTCTAATGTTTGAAAGAAATGAATGACCATTTAAATAAGAAAACGTCAAAGAAAGTTACATCAGATAACTGCAAATCCAGCCATCGTGGCTGGTTAATAGCTTGGGAGCACAGGTTAATAATTGTCAGTTAAATGTTGATTGAAAGCCTGTATTTTCCATCATATTAATCATTATAATTGTATATATTTATGTGAGTGATTTATATGTTTAATGTCAACTTTTTCCTAGTAGAATGTAAGCTCCATGTGACTTTCTTTTTTTGACCATTGTATTTCCAGAATATTTTTCTTACTGTATCTTGAATTTGCAATTCTCATGACTTAAGTATGTGTGTGTTGGGAGCATATTGGAAAAGGTAGATGTAGAGGAGGACATGGAGGGTTTGTAGTGGACATAGTAGAGGGTGGAAAAGGAAACTTATTCAAATATCTAAAAAAATTGTAGCAACAGATTATATTGAATCCTCTCTGTCTCTATCTCTGAACTTCTTTTGTTTCCTATCATTCATATCCTTGTCCAAAGCTGCAGTATTTCTTTCTAGTAAGACATCATTCCAGTAGCACTTTAATATGTCTTAGCCTATGCACAGCAATGGTCCTGTAAGGAAATAAAGTCAGTGTATTTTTGTGTTGGAGGGTTTGCAAAAATTTTAATGTGATTCACTGTCACAGTGGCAAATAATCAAATTTTATTTTCTAACTTGATAACAAGTACAGGAGTTTTCCTGAAATTCATATAAGATGATAAGCTAACTAATGTGGTTTCATGAGTTGTGTTTTTTTTTTAAACTGTATCAACTGTGATGTATCATAAGAACTGTGTTTAAATTGGGTTAGGATTGTAAGCTTTCAATAAAGCCAAAATTTGTCTTATCTTGTGATATGAGCATACTTGCTGTTTCTTGCATTTATGAATCGTACAACATATTTGCAAAATAAGTGTCCATTTGGCTCTTTCAAATGTTTATTGTTTGCTTATCCAGGTTTCTCATGTTACTAGAAGGCCAAGTTATTACAACTGTCAAGCATGTAATTACACATTTTAAAAGTGCCTAAACTTTATTGTATTAGTGAAAATGAAGATCTTAGAATAATTACAAAGAAAATACAGATTTTTCTCGTAAGCAATTGTGTTAATACCTAGGTATAATTGATTCCACTCAACTAATTGATAAGTACTATCAAAGATTATGTATTTTAAAAATTTATCTGTAATGTCAAACCACAATTAATATTCTATTTACTCTTGAAGTAGATTTGATAGTATTAATACTTAGAGAAGAGTACCACATTTAGTATTCTTATACATTTTCTTCTGTTTCCATGATTTTTGTTACCATCTTTCATCTCTCATGTTGCTGTGTAGCTGATTTGTCTGTGAAGTGCACAGTTTGCAGTCACCAATGTCATGATGTGTATTTGTTTTATAACTCTGAAATACATTTTGCTGTGGTTTCTGTTGTAGAACTAGTTTAATTTTGAAAATAATCACATTTCTCTTCTTTTGTATGGCTTCTTAAATCATATCTCCTCATTTAGCTTGAAAATATTAACTATTCTGCATCGTTCAGAAGCATTCGTGAATGTTGACAGAATCTTACTGTATTGGAATGCCTATGTGTGATGTATTTGCAACCAAGACATAATTTATTTTGGTTTATCTATTACGATTTCTACTGTTGCAGTACTGGAAGCCCCTCATTCACAGCTACCGAACATGGAAAGACCAGAATTTCACTTCATGAAATGAGATATTAAATGTCTACTTCATCAGTACGATATACTCAGAAGGCTATGCGACTATTTAGAATTCGGTATTTATTTTGCAGTTCTTCTTTAGCCTACATGTCTGTCATTTCTGAGTATAATCAAGAAAAGCTACCCGAAGAGTAAATATTTCTGTATTATCTCTTGCTGCAATTTAATCAATTTTGTCATTATATTTATTACTAAGAAAAGTCCCAGCTTCTTTTTATCTCTGCACTATTGGCTCTGTGATGAGAAGTTTCCCATTTACATTCTGTAAACAATTATGACATTGAGTAACTGGTAAACTAAATAAGGATTTTGTTAGGCTTGTAGTGGATTAATTAATCCTCAGAGAAGAGCACAGAAAGGACTCTTCACAGTCTAACAGTTTAAAGAATGATGTAGTAAAAATATAAATTTAGATGCTTTACTAAAATAGATCATAAATAGCAAAACATTTATGTTATATCATATTGGATATTAAAATGAGAATTCCTTTTCCAAAGTCATGATTTTATCTTACTTATCCATTTTGAAATGTATTTTTGTTAATCTGGATTAAAAAAAATCAAAACATTTAGGCTGGTAAGAAGGTATTTCTTAAATTGTGTTGGCCAGTGGTTTTAAAGAACACTATAATTACCCAGAATGCTTAGCTTGTATACTAACGAGATTTGAATCTTTAACTAGAATCATAGAATTTTGGAGCAGGGAAGAACTTTACACATAATCTTTAAAAAATTGCTGACACTCTTTTATTTATAAGATATAAGAGGAGATATTGCTTATTATGATAGGCAAAACACTGTGGAGATTTTGAACTAAAATAACTGATACAGAGTAACCAACCATTCCTAAGGAGACCTTAAAGACTTGCTCCACTTACACAGTAATAATCATGAAACAGGGTTTTATCTTCGTATTCTTAAAAATAAAGTTAGAGGTAATGTGAAGGAAACTGATCATAGAGTATTATATAAGATGCTGTTGTTTCTCATTTTGAAGGTTTCATTTTAGGGGTAAAACTCTACCTTATAACAGGGGAACAGTATAGGTTGGTAGGTGAGCGTCATGAAGTCATAAGACCTGGGTTCAAATCCTGTATTTGCTCTTTACTGACCTTGGGTAAATAATTTAGCCTCACATATCTAGATAATAGGATCTGTATTATTAGCCAGTAAAAACACTCCATTCTCAAGTATATTGTTACATGACAAATCACAAAAGTAAAAGATGGTTTTTATCAATGGTGATGATAAAATAAGACACACGGTGAACGTTTAGATTAAAAAAATTTGAAAACTAATGGTCTATAATCTGCCCAGGATTTTAAAAAGGTATTAATGTCTTAATATCTTCTGCCCATCCTATGAATACCCTATAATTTATAATTCTGTGATTGTTTTAAGTTATAACTAACTGGACATCAGTATTCTGATGGCCCATACTACAAAGAATATTGTAAATACAATAAAGCATGAAAGGTTGAGTCTACTCAGTCAAATGTATTTAGATATTTCTGTAACTCTTTACATTTTCACATTTCTCTTGCATACAGTGATGAACCTGAAATGGACTTGCCTCCCCTTTGAACAAACCTAGGAGTTCAGTGGCAAAATGCTGCTCTTTAGATGCAAATTAATGGGCTGAAGGGGGCAGGGAGTTAAATATTTTCTTGTGGACTGGAAGTACCATCTAGAGGAAACATTTTTATGAATTAATGTTTTGCCTCATTAATGAGTAATAGAGTGATATATGAGTTAAGTTTATACTAACCACTTAGTCACCTGAAGACCAAATTTTCAAAGAAAAGCTAATTAGGGTCTTCTCTTCTTCGATAGGTATCTTTGTGGGAAAAAGAAACATAATTACCTTAAGATACTTAAATAATTGGCTATGCCCTCACATCCTTCAAGATTTTGCTCAAATGACACCTGAGTCTCAAGAGACATATTTTGACCATCCTATTTAATACTATGATTTGACCCTTTCCTGAACTCTCTTACCCCAATCTAGTTTCTCTTCCATAACAATTATTATCTTTTAACACGCTTTAAAATGTTTTCATTTATTTTGTTTACTGTTTATTGTCTTTCTTCCACCAGAATATAAAAAGGCAGAGATCTCTGCCCTGCCTTATATATCTCAAGGACCCCAGAACAGGGGCTGGCACAAGTAGGTCCTCAATAATATTATACTTGTTTAATGACTGACTGGTTGGTTAAATAAGTTTATAAAATTTCTTTTTAGATTTTGCTTTGGATGCTCTTTTTTCTTTCTCATAATACACTGATTTTCAAATTTCTTTTTACTTCAAGGTATATATTCTAATAAAGGAAAAACAAATAAGATCAATAAAACCAGAATTTTTCTCCTTAAACTGGGTGTGAGGAGGACTCCGACGTGACCCTTTTGATCTTCCTTGTTCCCTGCCCAATGTAGGTGATCTCACAGAATTTGGAAGGGATTTGAAAACCTCTCCATTGACCATTGATGGTCAAGCCTTTTCTTTATAATCCCTCTAACAATCAGTCTTAAAGGAATATTTCTTTAAGAAAGGGATAATAATTCATTTTTGTATATATCTCTGTGTATAGGTAAGAGGAAGAGGCTCCTGGGAGTTTAGCTTCTAATGGCTTCTAACTAGCAGGATTCATTGTGACTTTCAGGAAGTACCTTTTGGCAATTTGTGACAGAGGAAAAGTTTCAAAGAATGAAGTGGGTCCCCTTGTACTTTATATTCATGTAGCTTATCTAGTGCTTCTCATATTGAAAGAAATAGGTTCATTCTTCTCAGATCCTCAAATAGCTATATACGCCCGAAGGGCCTTTGACTTTTTCCCAGCCTGGGGATAAATGATCGTTTGTTCAACTAGATGATTTATCAAGTAGTCTGGATTTGCAGCCAGCTGTCCTAAACTGTGGAACCTGAGTTGAAGAATTACAGTGGTCGGAAATCTCTGAATTAAAAAGCAAGAACAAGACTGCAGTGCTTAAGGCCGTATTTTCCTTAAATTGAGCATCTTATTATTTGTCCTTTTGGTAGAAATAGAGATGGAGAGGGAGAGAGAGAGAGGCGGGAGAGAGAGAGAGAGAGAGAAAATTCTCTCTAGAAAGAATGAGAGTGTTTTAATTCAATCTTAGTCATTGTTACTTAAATCACCAATGTGATCCTTCTCTTGTGGGACTGTTGAAGCCATAGCTTTCCAGAATGGATGTTTTCAAGATTTTTGACATTAAGAAATATAAACACGAGGATAATAATAGTTACCACTTTATAGAACACATCTTTACACATTCAAGTTATATCTACTTATATAAAATGTGTGTTCCACTAAGTGCAGCTTTCTCTTTTCTGCTTGTCTTGTTTGCCTGTGAATCGCCATGTGCCTGTGACCACATGATAGCTCATTCAGAATTGTAGCAGCTGAAGTAATCTCCAGTAATTATTAGTGTTTCCTTTCAACCAAGTAAAAAAAGTACAGGGATGTTACCAGAGGTATGAAGTAAGGATCGTATTTTCTTTCACCTTAAAGATTTTTTTGTTACATGGCCCAGATACAGACCAGAAAATTAGACTACTGAGACAATGGGTAATTCAGGAAATTAAAATGACTCATGTGGTATATGAAGTTTCTAAACAATATTTTATTTTTTTGGCCTGAATTACCTGGTCAACTGACCCAGTTTTCCATTTCTGGACTTGGCATTATAAAGTCAGTAGACACTTGGGGAAAATTAAATTACTCCATTCAGGGAAACAATCAAATTTAGATTGGACTAAAGTGCTGCCAGAGGGATGGAAATCCCTAAATTGGCCAACTGTGATTTCAATTCACAGGGAAATCCTCATTCACAAGCTAACCATAAGTGTTTTGCAGATTGCTGGTGGCAAAATATGCCAGAAATCTTCTGCTAAACTTAGTGAACAGATATTTTTAATGCTATGCTGACTTAAAAGAATTACATGATGCCTTGTTGTAACTGTCTTTCCAGTGATTATTTGTTTAAATAAAAGAATGCATTATCTGACTGGCAGTCCATAGGGCATACAATTTGAATAGCTTCCCTGGCAGTGTGGTTGGATTTGCACTGACCCACCTGTACTTGCTATGACCAGTGGCATTCTTTGGGAGAGGACTGCATGAAATTAGGAGTCATTCAGTGCGATGGAAAGAGAGAAGGTGATTGGTCCAAAGAAAGCCAAAACTTGGACTAATGGATGTGAGAACAATTTGGTTGAGCATTTGCCCTCTCATTATTTGTAAGGAGTAATGTCATGACCTGTTAGGTTAAATCACTGTTTCTTTTTTCTTTAAGTACTTCAAATCTGTCATTCCCTAATTAGAAGGATGACCGTTGTAGCAAGGCTGGTGAAGTAGCTGACTTCCCTGTTAGAACATCTGAACAGTCTCTGAAACACCATTACAAACCTTGACCTCATTACCATTGTTCTGACTCAGGGGTTCTTAGGTTGGCTGCCCAGCCCTCCTCCATCTTCCTCCCCCCACCAATCACCTGGGGCATATTTTAAAAATACATACCTTTTCAAGGAACCTGACAGATAATTTTTTTTCAATAGGTCTATGGTGGATTATAATCCTGTACCTTAAAAAGCCCCCTCAACTCCCCAGGCAGCTTCTAAAGCACAGCCATTTTGTGCAGAGTGTTACCCACTCAGCTAATTGGCTTTTGTCCTTTAAGAATTGATGATTTGATCTTCATGGTGATGAAGGGTGTTTGTTTTCCTTGCAGGGCCACTGTACAGTTTGTCAGTTCAATTCATATTGCTTCTGTGTTGAAAGATTTTCCTTACTAATGGAAGTAATTATTATCTTGCTTTAAGAGAAGTTAGGCCTTGGTCCATTATGAAAGGACTGGGAAAGGAGATATGGTTATTCAGTGAGGCCTGTCCTTTATCCTTGAAACTAAACAATTGGTTTTCACACAGATAAAGATGTCACTGGGCTCTTTGCAACCTTGTGATACATGTCATTAAAACTTTCATTGTGTAGAGTTCAGATTCGTGCTTTAAAAAAAAGAAAAAACCCTCAAATTGAATAGGTGGCAACATTTAAACCTTTGATGGGATGCCCACCCATGGATACTTTGTAACATATTTTAGGTCATTGTCCATAATGGCCCTTGATAGAGATACCCAGACAATGGGAAAGCTGAACAAGTGCTGAGTTCACATAAAAAAATATGCCACAAATGTATTTCTATACAATGGAAAAATTGATTATAATGATTTTTTTTTTTTTTCTTTTTACTGAGGATTGTGGCGAAAGAGGCATTAAATAAAGCAGGAATATGTCATTTCTACAAAGGTCAAACTTTAGGGGGTGGAAATTTGGTCTCTGGAGTCTATTAAAAAAAAGAGGTAATATTTTTATGAGACATTTCAGAAATGACAGACCCAGACGTAGAAATTACAGGGAGATAAACTATTGGATTTTAAAAATATCTATAAAAAGAAGTGATTAAGGAATGATGTGAGTACAAGCAAAAGCCGGGAGAGGAGTGCTGAAGGTGAGAAAGCCTCCTGGGGGATGAGGGCAAAGGGAGATGATCGTGTGTGACAGTAAGACATTACTTCCCTAGGCAGAAAAGGTGTGGAAGAGTAATGACAGCAGCCTGAGAGGGCAGCTTCAGGAGCTAGGAAAGCTCTATACATCCATGGTTACATACATATTCCATGTGATTTGAGGAGACACCAAAAATTATTTCCTCAAAGATAAATCTCTCAGTAGCTCTGTCTTGTTAAAAAGTAAAAAAAAAAAAAAAAAAAAAAAAAAAAAATTAACATACAGTATTTGAAAGTGCTACATAGTTTTAACTAATTTATCTGTTCAGTGGCATGAACTTATATATACTACCAAATGTAAAATAGATAGCTAGTGGGAAGCAGCTGCATAGCACAGGAAGATCAGCTCGGTGCTTTGTGACCACCTAGAGGGATGGAATAGGGCGGGTGGGAGGGAGACACAAGAGGGAGGAGATATGAGGATATATGTATATGTATAGCTGATTCACTTTGTTATAAAGCAGAAACTAACACCATTGTAGAGCAATTATAGTCCAATAAAGATGTTAAAAAAATTACATTAAAAAAAAAAGGGATCTGATGAAATGGGACACTAGACCACTAGACAAGTACTTTTTAATGTGAATGAACAACATCAGAGGGGATTGTCCAGCTCTTGAGTGAACCTTAGTGAGACCTAGGTACATTGGCATGGCTGGTACCTGGAAACAAGGAAGAAGCAGAATCCACTCAAGGAAAGAACCTTATTTTTTGTCCAAGGACTAGCTACACGAGCAGCATACATTCAGTCATTGAATACGTTATCCCTCCTATCCCAAACTCGGCAAAGTGGATCTATTCTGTCTTTAGGACCATTGTTACACCTAATATTTATCTCTATTATGAAATTCTCCTGTTGAATTGCACTCATTAATTTGTCAATCATTACTATTAGAATGTGAGATCCTTGAAGGCAGAGGTTTTGTTATTTTCAATTTTGTATTGAGGATAGAGCTTGGTAACATGGAAGATACTCAGTAAACCTTGTTGCAAAGCAGATAGCCAAAAATCTTGGAGATCGGAGTTGAGTAGACCTACATTTAGACCCTAGAGTTACTATCTATTAGCTGTGTATCTTGGGAAAGTTTTTTGATGTCTCTGAACCTCATTTTCCTCGTCTGTAAAATGAAAATAATAAAAGTCACCTCTTTTAGTTCTGAGAATTACATGTATAATTATCAGTAAAGTGTATAATGTGTTTCTAGAGCATAGTGAGCGCTCAATAGTGGACGTGTAGTAGAGTATTGGGTGTGTATTGCAGATGGATGATTCAAATAAAATTAATTTTCAAAGAAAACAAAAGGTAACTTTTAATATCACAAACGACATGAAGATTTTTTTTTTAAAAAAGGTCAAAAACATTTATCCTTTGTATATGTATTTTAAAGTACAAGTTTAAATACGATTCACAGATGTTGAGAAAAGAAGGGAAGAGAGGAGAGCAGAAGAAATTGGAAAATTTTTTTTTGTGGTACATCCCTGCCATTTTGTTTTATAATGATTTGTATTACTGTTCATTCAAAAAAAAAAAAAAAAAAGTCATGTCTGAAGTGAGCCTGAGAATGCTGAGCAGGATTAATTGTCATCTTTTTTGCCTCTGAATAACAAAGGCAAAATGTTTTCCTTTAATTTATTTTTTAAATTTACTTGATTAGGGTATTAAGATTCTGTTTAAAATGAGCTAGTTTTAGCATAAATCAGATAAGTCGTTTGTTCTAGACGGCTCGGTAAGAAAAAGCTCAGCTTGCTTTTAACTTGTTTTGCTTAATTGCTTTTCTTCATTAAAAGAGATTATACAATGAAAAAAATATCATAATTTCTTCCTGTCCTCAAATTCCCTTCCTGGGTGTGTTTTGGAGAGTTAGAAATTATGTGAAAGTTATGAGAGAGTGATTATTACGAGAGAGTAAATGAAGTTTAGGGGGAGCAGGGGATATTATTTAGGTGACTTGGTAGGTCTCTTGACACTTTGGATCTAGAGATAACATTTAAGTTAATAATAATTTACTAGGAGTCAGGAAGTATGTGGTAATGTGTCTTAAACCAAGATAATTGTGAAATTCACTAAAATGAGAATCACAGTAATTGCTTCAGAATGGAAAAGGACTTAACAAATAATAGAATCATAAATTTGACTAGAACTTTGGAAGTCTCCTAGTCCAAATGTCTATTCAGCAAACCCTTCTGCTATTTCTGCGATGGGCGATGATCCAAACTCTGTTTACTTGTTCAAAAGGAGGGTGTGCTTGCTACCTCACAAAGTAACAGTCTTTTTAAGGAGAGTTTTAATTATTAGGGCTTTTCCTTTATTTGAATCAAAATCTGCCTACTGAAGTTATTGCCAGTTAGCCATCTGCATGTTGTTGTTGTTGCTTCCTAAGATATTTATTGAGTTTCTCCAGTGCGCTGTGCTCTGTGTTTTCAGTTGATCTGGACTTAAACGCATTCTAATTCCTCATCCACACTAAAAGAATAATTTCTATAAATATATCCCTCACCCTCATAACCAAATCCCAATTTTTCTTTTCTAAATTTTATATCTTCAGTTTCTAAAACCATTCTTCACAGTGTTGAAATCCTTCCCAAATCCTTCCTGGCTCTCTCCTCCTTCTGGTCTGGATACACTCTAATTGTAGGAAGAGTTCTTAATGTCAGTTCCAAAATTAATCATAGTTCCTCACATGTCTGAGCAGGGTAGAGTAAAATGGAAGCATTCTTTGGGTCTGGAAATAATGATACCTACAATCAGGTACGTGTGTGTGTGTGTGTTGTATTTTTGGTCACTTATCATTTTGTTGCCTCATACTGAACATTCAGTCAGTTGAAACCTAAGTTTTTTCACATGCTCATAGGTCAGCTTTCCCATTCTCTACTGAACAGTTAATATTGTGAGCCTACTTCAAAGCATGAAATATAATTGTATTCAATTCCACCTTTAATCATTAAAAATAAATATCATTAAAAATAAATATTATTAAAGCCTTAAAAATAAATCCTTAAAAATAAATATCCACTCAGTGTCCTATGCAAGATGCTAGAAATACAAAAATAAATAAGACATGGTATGAAGGAAGGTATCTGTCCTGGAGAGATTTATAGCTCAGTGATAGGTAAAAAAAAATTTACATGTAAGTTTCATCAGTAATTAAAAGCTTTATGATGGAAATTATTTACAAGGACCAATATTCCTCATTAGTTGGATGTCATAGAATGATTGTCTCTTCACTAGATTGACATGGTTAGGCAGTGTATATGTTTTCTGTGATGCCATAACGAGTTCCATAAATATAACATCTTAACACAAATTTATTATCTTATACTTCTATGCATAAGAAGTCCAACATGGGTTTCACTGGGCTAAACCCAATGTGTCAGCAAGGCTGTGTTCCTTTCTAAAGAGTCTATGAGACAGTCACTTCCTTCCTTTTTATAAAATTTTGAAGCTGGAAAAAAGCTACAGTTGTGACCCCCTTCCTCCATCTTCAAAGCCAGCAACCTTGCATGTCTCTGACCATTCTTTTGTGGTCACATTTCCCTCGGACTCTGTTCTGTTTCTCTTTTCCACTTACAAGGAGTTGATGATTACACTGGGCCCACCTGGGTAATCCAAGGTATTCTTCCTATTCCAAAGTCATCTGATTAGCAAACTTCATTATATCTGCAACCTTAGCTGCCTTTGCCAGGTAACCTAATGTATTCACAAATTCTGGGGGTTAGGATGTGGACATCTTCAGGGTGTAGAGACATTAAAGCAAAAGAAAAGTGTAAGTTGAGTCATGGAGGTATGGTAGAGAAGTACTGATTCTAAAAATTGGAAACAGTTGAACATGAATGCAAAAGGGAACCTGAAAGATACAACTGGAGAAACAGATAAGGGTCAAGATGAGGAAAAGCCTCAAGGAACAAGATAAAATTGGCTTTTTAGAAAGATTCCTCTGGCAAGAGAACAGGTTTGAGGAATGCAAAGAAAAAGATAAGAAAGTGGCAAAGCAGCTATGATTTAGTCAAGAAAGACATCGAGGCCTTATGGTTTTGTCTTAGCATGAGAGATGGAGAAGAGTGAATAGATTTGCTACATCCTAAGGACTTGGGTTCAGCAGGACTTGACTGATGAGATGTACGAGTCAGAGTGAGACTGAAGTCATGACTGACTCTCAGGCTTCCATCCTAAGTCTCTAGGTGGATGGTGGTGTCATTCATCAGTACAGCATGGATTAATGAAGAGAAAGTGGGGGTGGAGAAGAAATGGAAGGAAAAATACCCTGGTTTCTACTTTAGTTCATGAATACAGCCAGTCAGCTATTTTGAATGTTGACCTGTAACTCTGTCCTTGTGCCATCTACAAATATGATTTACATCCACTTGGTGATTTTTTAAAAAATGGATACAATTGTAAAAGAGAAGAGAGTCATCAGAACGCTGCAAGGAACCACACTTCAATAGCCACTGTTAGGTCAGTCTGAATTCACTGTATAGTAACATTCAACCAGCTTTGACTCTGTAGTATTAGCCAGATCATATTTCTCCACATATTTCAAAATATATCTTAAAATATTTGTCAAATGCCTTGCTCATACATTTAATAATTTAATATACTCTGTCTAAATTATGAAACAGTATTGGGATAGTTATTTGTATTTAGTAGTGGTAAGTGTTTAATTCACTTGCTCTTCCACTTCAATAAATACACTTATTCGGTGCACTCTGTGTGTAAGGTTCTGTGCAAAGCTTTTTGTGGAACATAAATATATATTCCATGCTTATAACTATGTAAGAAATAAAATGTAGTGACCACACAGGAGAATAAGAGATTCATTCTTACTAGAAGAACAAAAGAAAGTTCCTGGAAGATATAGTAGTTGAACTGGAAGAGGTGAGGAATGAGGATAGACTTACTAGGGAACGGAGCACTTGGAAGAAAGAACAGCATGATCAAAAACGTTGAAACAGCATCGTGCCAAGCATGACGTGATGTGACTAAAACGCAGCTATGGCTAGATGGGAGATTTAGAATCAAGGAACCGGTAGCATTCTGGTCCAAAGCTACAGTTATTTTTAGTTGAATTTGAATGCGTAGGGCAGGGTGTGCACTCTCCATATTTCCAGAGTCTCTGTAACTCCCTATTGTGTGCCCTAAGCAGATTTACACATTGATATTTCTTACCCGGTGCCTTAGATACCTGGTTTATGACCTTACATTTAGAAGTTTACTTAGCAGTCAATATTGCCAAAGAATGTGTGTGTGCGTGTGTGTGTGTGTGTGTATGGGGGGGGTGCCAATTATCAGAGCCTTACTTTAGAAAGACATGTTAATGGAAGACTGGACTGCAAATTATAATGTTGAAGAAGGATGGGATCATTAGAGGAAGGTAAATGAGTTAGGCATTTGTAAAAATGGTTCAGGTAACAGATCCTGAACGATTATGATTATAATTGAGAAAAGGAAGGAGGGATCAGATATGAAAAACTAGATTCAAAACTTCTTCAGGGCATAGGGACTTCAAGATAGCGTTTCCTAAATGTCAAGACCTAGTATAAAGAGAGTGGGGCTACAAGAAAGCCTAGGCTGAAAGTCACTGGCTTTATTTTATTCTGAGTACCTTGGCCTGGGCACCCTGATTTGTTTCCTTTTTTGAGTCAAATTGCTATTATGAAACAAACTGTATTCTTCAGTTCTAAATTTCACAGAACTATACAAGGCCAATGGATTTCAGGTGATGCATTATGAAGTCTAAGGATTCTGAGTAGGCACCTCAGGACCACCACTGAGGGTTAAGAGCACAGAGAGGGGAGGACATCAAAGTCTCTGCCCTGAATCCAGTAGGGTACCAAAGCCTTTTATCTGTTTTAATATTGAGCTTTCTTCAGGATTTTGTATAAAGAAATAGTCTCTTATTTTAAAACGTTTGAAAACTACTACTAGAGGTTATTAATCTCAGGGCTATGGCCAGCATTTCAGATCTTTTCCTTTTGAGTTTGTGGATGACATTAAAACACTCCAAGTCCTCTTGCTTCAAAAGAATAGATCATACAAATTCAATTTTACCATAAAAGTACCATGGAGCAATCATTTAGCCCCGTGGTGAGTATCTCTGGCCTTTGCCAGCATAGCTCCCTTATCCTAAGGCCACAGTGAGAGGAGAGATTTTTAAGTTTTCACAACTAAATGTGAGACTTTCCACTGAGAGGAGATAGAAGAAAACTTGAGACATTAATTTTTACAAGCAATAAAACGTTTTCATATATTTTTCTCCATTTCTATTTGTTTCTGTTGCTATTTGTGAAACAAGTTTTATTTTGTGTTACAATCCACAGAATAATTATTTAAAACATCCATAGAGTGTATTAGGAGGTACTATGACATAGTAGTATATTAAATGTCACCACAAATAAAAACACAAAATACTTCTATCTTTAAAAAAAGGCAGTTGCCTCCAAGACAATCAACCCCATGGAAACAGTTATCACTCAAAGCTTTGTTTGAACCAGATTAATGTCTTTTTATAGTTAGATTGAATTCAACCTCTATATGGTTTAGGTTAAATAGTCGTCATTTGGTCAACAGTGCTAAAGTCAGAGATAGTTAAAATTTAGGTTGGAATCATCTGGGTGGTGAATCCCTAGAGAAGTGAGAAAAGAAAGAGAAAGAAGCGTCCCCAAACTCATTTCAATATCATATTTGTTTTAGTTTATGTTTTTTTTTTTAAGTTACAGCCCTGTCTAAATAAAAATAGCTTTATTCTTATTTATCTTGCTGCTGTAAAATAATATATTGATACTGGGTGGGAATATATACTTAGTATATAAATAATATTATTATAATTTTCTATTTTTCTCAGCAGCCCCATCTTTTATTCATAAATACTTGTTTATGATTTGTAAAGACACTTCTCCAACTTTACTGTCTTTCTTTCAACTCTTACTGTCTTTCTTTCAACTCTACTGTCTTTCTTTACTGTCTGTCTTTACTGTCTTTCTTCTCCAACTTTACTGTCTTTCTTTACTGTCTTTCTCCAACTTTACTGGCTTTTATAGTAGTTCTGATTGAGGTGAAGTTATAGATTAATACATTGAATCAGTACATTAATTTTCAACTTTTAAAACACTTCCTTATCTGTTATCTCATGTACCTGTCTGAGTTCAAGGGACGACAACATTTGATTCCCTTCGGCAGATGAGAAAACATAACTGAGATGGTAACTTTCCTAAATTATAGGGTGATGGCTGAGTCAGAAATGGATAGTGATCCTGAAGTTTCCAGCCTAAGGCCAAGCTATACTGTTCATGGGCTTTGAGGATGGAGGAATGCATGGCCAGCACTCCTGAATTATCCTGTGCTCAGGAGATCAGAAGATGTACTATTTCTCAGTAAACCCAGTGCTGTTCCGCAAATCTATTAGAAAACAAAATTAACTGATACCGAATTGTTTTGTTGGCACTATTTTCCAAGGTGAGCTAAAATGAGTTCTGGTTTGGAGTCATGAAAATCTTTCTTTTATAATATGTGTGTGGGTCTAGTACTTAAACATTAATGTCCCACTCCCTTTTGTTCCTGAGAAACCTTGTTTTTGTTCTCATTCCGTTCTAAACTCAGAATATGATTTAGCATCCTTGTGTGTGTGTGTGTATGTGTCTATTTTTACTTCAGTGGTTCTTGTAAGCAAAATGGTTAAATGTTTTGGTATGAATATTGCTAAGAATAAACTATTTTTCTTTGTCTTGCCCATCTGGTTGAAGAAAGTTTCTAGATACTGATGAATGAATTAATGATATTTAAGATTCGTCATGATCTAATAAAGTCTTCCATCTCAGTGGTCAGTTGAGGTTATGCTCTTCCACAGGAAAAAAAGAGCATATTCTTATACTTATTTCCTGACTCTAATGGCTCTAACCTGCTTTTTGAGAACCACAACATTTTCCAACTAAGTTCTGTGTTAGTATTGAAGTAAGGAATGCTCTATTCATGGATCTGGGAGTGACAACATATGAGAGGTCGTTTAATCCCTTAGTGTCTTCTGTTTGCAATGCATATTGTAATCACAGATGAAAACCTTCTGTGAACAGTTTGAAATCCTGAAAGAAGACAGTTTGATGAATATAAATTAGCAATAGTATTGCCATAATTCACATTTACTAAAGGATATGGGGACTATGGGAAATTTCTTTGGTTTGTTGTGTGATCTGTTTTGGGTTACCTAGTTGTCCAAATTGCATTTTCTTTATAGTGTTCCACTGAACAGTTGTTGAACTTTCCTTTTAAGAACATGAAATTTATTCAGAGTTACTTAGTGAAATAGTTTCATGCATGTTAATTTTCTACTAGAACCCCAGATAAGGAACATGGAAAAACATAATTAGTTCCTTCATCTTTGTTTTCTTTATTGCATATTAATTCACTCAAGACACTCAACTCAAAATTTATGAAACCCCCTCCTATGGGCTCAGGAGAACTGGAAAATAAGCAGAACAAGGTCATGGTAGTTACATTTTAATGGTGGGAAAAAGCATTAAAAAAATAAATAAAATACATAGTGTGTCATATGGTGACACATTTTATGGAGAAGAATAAAACAGTGAGTGGGACATGGGAGTATACAGATGAGAAACAGAACTGTAATTTTTATGGAGGTTTGTCAGAGAAGACCCTCATTTGTATGACATTTGAGAAGAGACCTGAAGCGGGGCGGGGTGGGGGGGGTAGATTCAATATGTATTCAATCCTTTTGTTTCTTAGGAAAAATGTCTCTTTCCTTTCTACCTCCAGAGGTCCTTCCTAATCCATCATCACATCATTCTTACACTATTTTATTCCTCCCAGCTGCTGTAGCTAGTTTCTCTTCTTATGGCTCCCCCTCTCTAGCTTATATGGTGTCATGGATGCCCTTGCTCAGAAATGTACAGTTGTTCCCTATTGCCTGTTATATGAATTCCCCCACATTATTATAGTAATTTGTAAGAGCCTTATTTATCCAGTAATTTTATGTATAATCCTTTCTCCTAGCAAGTAGGTTTCTTCACTGTGTCCTGAGTAAACCATGCTCATTTCTAATTCTGTTCTCTTACACCCGCCTTCCCACCTGAAATGCCATCTCTTTTCTAAATATTTGTTTCCCTAAGCCTAGGGTTTGATTAATTGATAGTGACAAATACAGTTTATTATAAAACAAGTAAAACTATTTTAGATCTGGTATCCTCAACTGGAAGCTGATCCCAAGTACACAGTAGGCTTTTACAACTACTGTCCTAAAATGTTGAGTTCCCAGATATTTTCTCTTCCATTGGAGAGTTGGAGGGTGATGGGTTGGAATGAGGTGCGGTGAGGGTTGAGGATTTAGAGAATTGGGATCCATCACGCATCTGCAAATCCAACTTGTTCTTGTGAACACTAGTCCCTTAGGCTGACCCCTGTCACTCGGGGAAACAGAAGTTCAGAAAGGTTGAGTTCCTTGTCATTGGCCATGGAGACATGTTATTTTTTTAATTTGTATTGCCTAGTATTCCCTTTATAACATGCATTTTACTCTAGATTTCCTAATTCTCTGATCAAGTTATGATTAGGCACTTTATTTGCACAAAAAAATTTCCCTATGGGTAGCTTTCATGTCTCATCCTTTCAGTCATTATATGTTTTTAAAATACCTCTGTGTGCCTAATATGAGAGTACATCTTCTGTATCTCGCATGACACCTAATACACTGCTATAGTGTGTGTTTAAAAACCCTTGCTGATTGCTTTGATGTGGAAGGCTTTAGAAAGCTGACATTTATGCTTCTTAAACTGCAGTTCATATATTTGACTTAATTTGCCAGATATCAAAGCTTCTATAACATCACCTACATGGGGTTATGTCAAGCAAAAATGCTGTAAACAAGAACATAGAAGTGATTTGTGTGGTCTCCTGTCACCTTTTTTTCTCAGGCTTTCCACAGATTTCTTTAATGCATCCTGCAAAAGTTTAGATAAAACAAGCTCAGCATATCTTCAAAGAGGACTTTGGTATAATTTCTACCTTTTTTCTTTTTTAAAGGTTTTTTTTTGTATTTTTGTTTTTTTTCTTCTTTGGTAATATTTTTATTTTACAGGGCTAGCCTTACACAGAAATATAAACTCCGGGGAAGCAGGACCCACATCTAATACTGGCAGGGAAAGAAGGAAATAAGGCCTTGAAATGAGGCAGAGGGGAGCCTTGGGATTTAAATAAACACAGTGTACTATTGATACAAAGACACACCTTTTAAGACCCATCCCACCTTACTTTGTTTACCACTGTAAAAGCATTTAATGTTGTTGCTGGGATCAGTTTTATCTAAGAAGAATTTTCAATTGTACTGCATCAGAGATTCCAGTGATGAGCACTTCTGAAATTACAGTGGAATCCTACTAATTCAGATTATTGATGTGGAGATTTGCTGCAGATGTTTGAATTTTGTGGGCTAAGAAGTATTTGAAAAATCAGGATTAAAAGTCAACCCACTGCTCCAGAATATGGTTCATTTGTTTTGGTGACTGTAGTTTAATTTTAATTATTTATGCCTCTGCTGAATAGTCCTTTGGCAAATGCTCCACAGAAAAGACATCATCACCTTTTTTTTCAGGTGTGTCTGCATTCAGAATTCTTAACTCCCTGACAGGTATTTCTTTGAGTCATCTATATTAAGAAATAATTTTCAGTCTGTCTACAAGAATCCGAAATTTGCTTTCCAAAACGGATACCATATTTGAAATCCAGTATGACTCCTTACACATTTAATATGCTGAACTGAAAGCTTTCATAGAGATCTGGTTTTTTTTGTTTTGTCTTGTAGGCATAAGAAAACTAAACAATTTACTCTTTAAACTATATTTTGCTATTAATATCCTCCATCAATATAAAATGTATTTTATATTTATTTAAATATATTTAAATATACTTTCAAAGATTAGCTTCTGGAGAATAACTTATAAATGTGTTCTTTATAATAAGCAATTAATTTTATAAGTAAATTAAACCTTTTAAATAAGTGGGAATCGCAGTTTTTAAATGATTCATTGGTAATTTCATAGAACATTGTACCAAAATTAATCACAGGAAGAACACAGTGTCCTTTACCATTTATTTCCTCACACTCTAGGGACATATGCATCTGTTTTATTTGCCATTTCATAAAAAATGTGTTGCAGCTTTTGGGAACCAAATATAGTATAGGATCACCTAAAAAAATCTTTTGAAGTGTTTTCCCTTTTCAGAATTAGAGAGATGAGGCACTCCCCCTCTTCTCTCATACATCATTTGAAAAATGTTCCAGACAGAAGCCATAATTACCTGTATTTAAAAATGAAACTAATTAAAATCTTTGTGAGTTACATTGAAAGCAGTAAGAAAGTGCTCTAAGTCTCTGTAAGGGCCAGTGTTCCAAGAGGAAATGAGCTCATATATAGCATAGAAAAATAAAAGAGAATAAGTTTAATGTGAAAGGATGTTCCAATGAGAAACAGAAAGGCTGACATAAAGTTACTGAAACATTTGACTGGATGAGACCAAAACTAACCAACTTAACAGGGGGACTTTTTCTTCAAACTCAACAAGATTTCTAGACCTAAGGCAAATCAAGTAATATTTGGAAATTATTGTGTGATCTTTCAAATCTAAACTAAACATGTCCAGTAATTTTCTAGTCAAAAGCTGGTAAAAGGTACACTCTTGCCTGCGCATCCCGGCCATTGTGATCACTTGTTATTACAGTTGTTTTTGTTTTTGCTGGCATCAATGTTACGAAGGAACAATTTAAATATAATAAATGGCACCCATTTAAAGTATACAATTTGATGAATTTTGACAGTTGTACACTTATAAAACCATATTATCATCAAGATACAGAGCATTTCCATTACTTCCAAAAAGTTATTTGTGCTCCTTTGTATAGTTCATTCCTCTGTATCCCCCTGGACCCGGGAAACCACTTATCTACTTTTTGTCACTGTAGATTAATATTCATTTTACATAATATTCATTTTACATAGTGTGTGCTCTTTGTGTGACGTTTCTTTTACTCTGCATAATGCATTTGATTCATTCATGTGTTTATCATATCAAGTTTACTACTTTTTATTGCTGAGTAGTAACAAACCTCGTTTTATATGTATGTTTTATTTCTTTACCTAAATCATATTTTTATTAATATTAATGGCTGCATTTTAAATTCTGTATATCCTCCAAGTACCTAGAACAATCCTTTGCACATAGTTGAGATTGTTTGGTTGATTCATCTCTCTGAAAATAGATGTTGGAAAGGAGTTTTAGAATGATCCTGGTATTAGTGGTATTCATTTTTGGAGAAATTGTTTGTGTTGGAAGTAGCAAATTACGAGATAATTTATTCAGCAGTTACAACATGCTTGTTACAATACAAAGTTGTTTGGATGCATTGTCTCTTTTATCTCTATAATCAGTCCTATGTGGTGTTCACACTTGTATGCTGCTTTAGTAGGTGAAACAGGGATTAAGGAACTTGACCTTGAGTACACAAGCTGATAAGCCGTAGAGATGCTGGACTCCGAAGACACTGCTCTTAACCATGGTACCCCATTTCAATCAGAAAAAAGAAAAGTTGTTCCATCTTCCCCCTCTGCTCAAAACACAGCAGTTTCTCCTCATTTCTTTCTAATTTAAATTGAACGCCCATACTATAGCTACAGGGCACATGTTATTTGTTTCCAAGTGAATTCTCAGGACTCCTGCTCTCTGTCTCCTGCACAGCGGCCTCTGTGCTGTTCCTCGGGCACATGACCCATGCTGTCCTCCCAAGGCCTTGACTTCAGTGCCCCTTTCACCCACCTCAGTACACTTGCTTGACTCACTCACATCTTTCAAGTCCTTGCTCACATTTTACCTCACTGAGGTCTACTCTGAACCTTTCTTTTAACTATTGCACCCCTCTACCCCTCACCTCCTGCCCTCCCAGTCCCTTCTACCCTTATGTTTTCCCTTTATTTTCTCCATAGCACCCTCCTATTTTCTCACATATACATGAATTACTCATTTTATTAAGTTTAATAATTGTTGCCTGTCTCTGCAGAATATAATCCCCACAAGAGCAGATATCTTTGCTGGTGTTGTTACCTGATTTATCACAAATGTCTGGAACAATGTTGTCTTAGTTCAGGCTGCTAAAACGATTACCATAGACTGGGTGACTTAACAAACAAACATCTGTTTTTCACATTTCTGGAGTTGAGGTAGTCCCAGATCAAGGTGCTGACAGATTTGATATCCGGTGAGGATCTACTTTCTGGTTTGTAGATGGTAATCTTCTCATTGTTTCTTCACTGCAGAGAGAGAGCAAACTCTCTTGTCTCTTCTTATAAGGTCACTAATGCCATTCATGAGGATTCCACCTCATGATCTAATCACCCCCCGGAGGCCCCACCTCCTAATACATTGGGGGTTAGCATTCACATATATGAATTTTGAGAGGACACAAACATTTGGTCCATAATAAGTGCCTTACACATAATAAGTTCCCAATAAAAGTGTTTATGATATGAGCTGGGATATTTTTGGTCTTCTCCTACCAACTAATTTTTCTTCTCAGAAGAAACGGCATTAAGCAATAGTTGGATGACTTAGGGACAAGGTGAAAGGATATAAACATTGATATCCAGCTCTATAAGAGGAGTCAGTGAAGAATAAGAAATAGCTTCTCACTCTAATACCCTCTATAGTCTTTTATCTCCTTTATATCTTATTAGTTCATAATACAGTGATTTCCTGGATTGCTTCTTAGAACTGGAAGGACCTGGGAGAGTTTTGCAATAACTTGGTCCAAAAGTCCCAACTTTGGGACTTTGGAGAGTTGTGGACCAAATGCATTTCACGTGGGTTTTGAATTTGAATGGCTTTAGATGAAACTTCCTATCAAAGCAGTCTTTTGTCTTAATCCACTCTGACTTATTCATTTTGATGTCTGACCCAGAACATTGTCAACTAGATTGCCTCTACTACAACATCTTTATTTTAGGGAAGAGAAACTAGATAAATGAAGCATGTTGCCTACAATGAAATGATGATTTAGAGCCATTTCCCCTGAATGAAAAAAAATTCAGTATTGTTGAAGCACTTACCAATCAATTAGAGAAAAGATTAAATAGAAAATATCATTATTCTGCCCTTTTATATCACCTTTTTATTGAATTCCTTGCTTAACACCCATAAAATGGCTCATTGTTTGCGGTCATTTAGGCTCAGATAAGGTGTGCCTTCTTTCAGCATCATAAATTTCTCTTAAATGATCTGCGAGGAGAAGATCATCTAAGAGAATCTTCCATTAAACTTGGTGAAGGGAAAAGTGAACGAATCATTTGTTATTTACTCTTGTGGTAATTCATTTGTAGTGGGAACCCTATTCAAAGTCAAAATAATTTATTTACTGGCTTTTCATGTTATTTTCTTGAAAAGCAGTAGGGATTACGTTTGATGTACATGTGGGGATAGGAATAACATGAAGGAATAATAGTATCATTTCATATTTCTAGGAAGAATATAATCTTGGGGGAAGGTCAAGAAACTTTTGTTTCCTAGTCAGAAAAGTATCAGATTGCTATTTTGAGCCATATTGGCATATAATTTATCCCTTTAAACAAAACTTCCACTGCCAGATTTTATTTCAATTAATTTAAAAATGTAAAACAGCCTTTCTCAAATGATATCCTCTTCTAGTTGATTGAATAGGAGAAAATATCCTTTTTGGTAATATTTTAGTGCCGAGGTAATTGCTATATGTTATATAACCACACAGGGAGTCCACCATTATATTAGCAGTTATTTTTACATTACTTTTTATGGACAGTGATGGTAGATATTTTTCATGTTCAACGAGCCTTAGAGACTATAAACTTATACAGTAAAATGTTGCCCATGTTATTCCAACCATTTCTGTGTGTACAGAAAATACTAATTAAACGTTTCTGCTTCTGTGAAAAGCATGTGGAAAATAGGAAGTTCCACATGAATAATCAGGGTGAAATCTTGAACTGTTCTTCCAATTGACTTTAATTCTCTCTGCTGAAAGTAAAGAACGATTACTGACAATCTCCCCAATTTCATTTGTCAAAACTCTGAGATGAGTCAAGATTTTAATAAATTAAGTGTTGGGAAATCCCCAAGGATGTATAAAGTACCATGGAAATCCTCATTAATAAATTAAAGTACTTTTGTTTACCGAAAGTCATTCTACTTTTGGGAATGTATACTCGGACTTATATTTATGTTACTATAATTATAATGCTTTCCTACATAATCAAGAATGATGCTATCAATTCAATAAAAATGAAAATCACATGGTAAAGATTTGTGCTACACTAACGTTTTATTTATATGACATGGGTCATCTCAGATGTAAGAAAGCTTCTAAGAAGTATCTTCTGGTCTTTTAATAATTAAACAATTTAGATGAGACAACTAAACTAAATCCTATATCAAACCCTATAAAAAAGTGTTCTAGTGAGGTTGCCTTTTACACTGAGGGTCTCAAAAAAATTTTACACAAATGTCAAATGTTTTATTATGAGAAAGCCCCTTTTAGTATTCAAGTAGAACAGATTTAACAATAAAATGT
This sequence comes from Orcinus orca, assembly GCF_937001465.1. NCBI lineage: Eukaryota > Metazoa > Chordata > Mammalia > Artiodactyla > Delphinidae > Orcinus > Orcinus orca. Next base: position 49,841,079 of record NC_064571.1, read on the forward strand.
TTGTCTTTTTGGCATTAGTCAAACTGTCAATACATGAAAGAGTTTCAATAATGTATTAATCTACTCTAAATTAATAGATATTTACATGTGCATCTATAAGCATATGTGTGTCACTTGAGTCCTCCAGGGGACAGATGCTTGGATGTAGTTAGAGCTACAAAAAGCTGTTGAGGAGTAACAACTGTGAAAGATAAATTAGGAAAGGAACAGGATGAGTGGTAGGGGCCTCTAAACACAATGCAGATCTGATTCTCAGCCAACTCTGTGGAGTGCTCTGGAGCAAAGACGGCTCATTAGAGGAGTTCCTAGGTAGGTAGAAATGGCCAGGCCCCAATAGCCCACTGCCCTGTGAATGCTTAGTCATTGGCTAGGGGCTGCCCCGGAGAGCATGGCCTCAACAGATCCTGAAAGTGCTAATTGTTGGGGGTTGTCAGCTAACTGTACTTCTTGCAGCTGAATAGTATGTTGTAGGAAGGGACACTGCGTGACATATGGTGACTGGCACACCTTCATAGCTGTTCCAATATGAAATAAGTTTACATGCATATGTTTATGAGTAAATATAACTATGTATGCAATATGTCATGTATGGTTAAATACAGAATGTTCATCTAATTCCTAGTAATATCTTAGATCCAATAGATCTTTAAAATTCATAGATTTTTCTCAATAATTTAAGAATTACATTTCAAGATAATTTTTTTTAAAGATTTTATCTTTAAAAAAATATTTATTTATGTATTTATTTTTGCCTGCATTGGGTCTTTGTTGTTGTGAGCAGGCTTTCTCTAGTTGTGGTGAGCAGGGGCTACTCTTAGTTGTGGTGCGCATACTTCTCATTGCAGTGGCTTCTCTTGTTGCAGAGCACGGGCTCTAGGCGCGCAGGCTTCAGTAGTTGTGGCACGCAGGCTCAGTAGTTGTGGCTCGCGGACTCTAGAGTGCAGGCTCAGTAGTTGTGGTGCACAGGCTTAGTTGCTCCGCAGCATGTGGGATCCTCCAGAACCAGGGCTCAAACCCATGTCCCCTGCATTGGCAGGCGGATTCCTAACCACTGCACCACTAGGGAAGTCTCTCAAGATAATTTTGAAAGATAAAAAAACTGCAACTATCAAGCTAAGGCTGTATTATGGAAAGTTCAGACTGATTAGGTGGCTCTTTCTCTGGTTAACTATAAACACTATTGCCTTTGTAAGGTCACCAAATAAATTCTGCACCAACGTATATTATTTTTGAATAGGAAAAAAACATCCTTAGTTGTGAGGGATTAATGAATTGGGATACATAATGCAAAGAACTTGATATTATCCAACCTTAGGAGATAGTGAACTCTCAGTTCCCAGTAACTGAGTAAAGACAGATTGCTATAAGAAGCAGTGCAACTTCTATCAATAATTATTCCTGATATTATATTTCCATTTTTAAGATTTCTTCACCTAGTGAAGTATGCCTAATTATTGTCATGTTCTGTGTCAAGGCCTTTTCACCTGCTCTTCTTTCTGCATGTTCTGCCCTCAGATATTGATGATACAAACTTCCATGCCTCACTGTAACCTCTGTTCCAATGTCATCTCTCCATCCAATCTGAAACAGCAGCCCTTAATACTGTCTTCTTCTCTGCTTTTTAAAAAAAGAATAGTTATCCCTATGTGGCATTATTAAACAGCTATTTATTTATTTTTTTGTTTATCCCAATAAAATTGCATGTTCTGTAAAGGCAGAGATCTTGTCAGTATTGTATGCTCTTGTACCCCCAGCCTCTGTAATAGTTAGTGTAAGGTATATATGGTAGGCAGTCAAAAAATATTCATTGAATGAATGAACAGATAGATGATGAATGGTTGAGGAAACTAATGAATATGTTGAGTGGTCTTTGCCCACCCTCCCCCACTCAAAAATATAATTGTGCCTGTGTGAAAGCAAGCGTTTACCCAGATCTGGCTTTATGGTATATTCCCAGTTCAGGAGAAACTTTGCCATCATGTGGGAAAATGGATTTTTTTCCCCCAGTAATATACCTACTTTAGCAAGATATGTTAGAGAAAAAAAATGTTTCTTTAGCCTTGGTATGTAATTTTATGAAAGCAGCAATCTGTTTTAACCAGCCATTGCTTCAAATAATGACTAGTTAATTTTACAGAATTTTTTCCCACTTCTTGTAAGCATTTGAGAGTCTTTCAAACAGTGTAATTCTCTGCAAGGTCAACAAGAGTCTCACAGTCTTCTGTCAACTTGCATAATCAGATTTTTTTTAATGTATTTATAAATAAACAGACTATTCCATTTATATCCACTAGGAAGAGAAGAAAGGACAGACAGATGTGGCCTTTGCCACTGACCTGCTGTCCTGTGCTTTATAGTCAGTCTGGTGATCAGGAAGCATCCCATCAATAAGGCTAAAATTAGTATTGATTTCAACTTGACATCTTTCTCTTTCTTCTGCCTCTGCAGTAGCAATATAGGAGATACTCTTTTCTCCATGTCATCATATCATGGCCCACTTGGGCTAGTTCTTACTTTATGATTGAATGATAGAAGTATACATCTATCAGTACAGTAGTCACAGTCATACTCATGTAAACTGACGAAATGTTGGATATATTTGATCTCAACTTTGAGATACGGGTGTATTAAATACCATTGAAGAGTAGCTAAACACAAGAATGGTCTGATGGATGTACTAACAATTCACATATTTTTCATCATCTAAGTTAAACTTTGAAATAAATAAGTTTCCTCAAATAGCCACCATTTAAATAAGAAGGTCAGTTTCAATCCTCCTGTTTCATCTTATTCTTTCACTATATGGCATAAATCATAGTCTTATATACTACATTATATTTAGTGTTTGGTTCCTAAATGGTAAAGGTAATGTCCTTTCCAAGTTCTATGAACTACAGTGGTACAAAATTTTTCTTTTAAGGCTAGAGATTCACTCACTTTACCACCTTTGCAATGGATTCAATTAGTGATATTATGATATTGCTGGCCTGTACATCTCTCTACATAACTAAAACAGAGAGCAAAAAAATCTCTTTAAAATTAGATAACACATAAGTAAACATTATATTTACAAGTTCAGGACCCTGTCCAGTGCAAACATTTGTGTTTGAAGTAAAAATAGGTGACCTCTCAGTACAGTAATAGGGCCCCTTGAAAAGAGTACACAGAAACAGAAATTATACTGAGTTTTGTGCTCTATTGGTTTTAGAGGACATTGGTGTATTGAGAATGCTACTCTGATTTGAGTATTTTAAGTAATTTGAATGATTTCTAATAATAGGGCATTGTTAACTAAATTATAAAGCAGATTAATGACTAACTTTGTAACCAGGTGTCCTCATGATCGGATTTTTTTGAGTAGTCTGTAAATTGAAGTCAAAACTGTTCAGATCTTTTGAAATATATTTGGAAATATCTTAATTAGGGTGCATGCTGGTCAGAATTTGGTTTTGCATATAATTTGCTTAGCCAAATCTATGAAATGTGAGGTCAATTTGAAGTTCTTGGTTTTCTACGTTGGAGGGAAAGTCTAAATTCATGAAGTTTTGGGGTGCCAGGGGGAAATAGGAAAAGAATTGGTATACTGAAGCCGACTTAAGTTTATAATCAAAAGCAAACATTAGTGTAGGAGGTCACATTGATTTATTCTTATCCATAGATGGCCTCATGTCCTTTAAAGAGAGGACAGTTACCCCTGTAATTTTTTTTCTTTTTTTCTTTATCAGCTCCTAAATTCTCACTTCCACCAAATGCACCCATATATGCTTAAAATATGTTCTTTATTTGAAGACAAATGGCCAAGACATAAGATAATTGTAGAGTATTTCATGTAGACAGTGAGGGTGTGATGATAAGACCCTTTGATCCATACCCTCATGAGCCTTAGACTTAATTATACAATTGCAATTAAAAGTACATCAATTAATGGTTATCAAACAGTTTCAACCAAAACTGTCAACTAATGGCTACTGAGGTTTAAGGAATATAATCCAGTGCTTTATTTTGGCACTTGTTTGCAACATATGTTGTTTATTTTCTGTGTACCATGATGTCTCCTTATCTGGATGCTGAAGTCACAGGGAAATCAAAGAAATGCATACACATGTGCTAAATTGATTTCTGTCCTTTCCTTATTCATCCTAGTCTTAAAATAAGAACATTATTGAAAATTTACTGAGAACTGGGTTAATAGCTGGCACCTTGTTTTTTATGTAAACAGTTTTCAGATAGACCAAAAATCATCTGGACTATTTTGTGGTTCCCTGCCTGCCTTTCTGATTATCCCTCTCTTAGTCATCCTTTCTCTTCTAGAGATTTTCCTTTTCTTGTCTTCTCCTTAGGCTACCTTGACCTCTGACCTTTCAGTGACTTAGGTTACATTCCCCAGGATGTCCCTTTAGGTTACATGTCCCCCCCTTAGGTTACATGTCCCCAGGATGTCCCCAGCCCTTAGTCCCTTTAAGGGCTATTTCAGTCTTAATTTCCAAAATTTGTCCTTATAGTTTAGACCCTTTCTCCTGACTGCTAAACATGCATGCCCCGTTGTCCCCTGGCAGACATCTCCACCAGGGTGTCCTGCAGGCGTTCAGAGAGGACTCATCGTTCCAGCCTCAACAACAGCAAAAACAGGTCTTTTCTTCACTTTGCCACTCAGCAGATGCGTACGTGGCAGATTCTGTGCAGTTTCTAGGGAATATATGATTGAATAGGGTGCTTCCTTTTCTGTTGAGGCCAATGCATATGATAATTTATTTTGAGGTCATATGTAAGACGTTCTGGCGTCGGAAAAGGACATTTCACAGTGCAGCCTGACCATGGGTTAGAGAAGGCTATTCTGGAGGAGGTGAGTCCTGGACTCTTGGGATAATTTCCTTCCTGCTCTTGCTTCCCAGTCCTGAGTTGACCCACTCACCAGTCCCTCTTTCCTGGGACCACTGGAGTGATCTTTTTGACCTTGTTGCTTCACTGAAAAATAACCTTTGTTTCCCTGTGTCCTCTAGGGTGAAGTCAGAACCCAGCACGACATTGTAAGGCCCTTGTGATTTGATCTGACCTAGGGTCAGATATCTTAGCCATACTGTGTAATCTTTTGAATACCTTCATGCTCTTTTCTAAGCTTTTCCTTCTGCCTGTTCAGCCCTTCAGAATGATCTAACGTCTCCTCTGTGACAAAGCTTTCCTTCAGTTCTCCCTATTCTCTCCAGCCTTCCCTGAGCCGGGCGCCTGCTCTCCCCGTTTGCTTTGTTTCCATAGCTATCCCTTCCCATAGACTGGGGCTACGGTGGGGCAGGGGCCATGTCTTGGAGCTTCTGGCTTTAACAGAACCTGGGATAGATGTGTCTGAGCTTAACTCAGGGGTTCAGAGGTCTGTTAAGTCAACACAGTGGGGGCAGAGAACCTTTCCAAAGAGTTGAGGCTTGTAGATCCCCAGGTGACTGCAGTGTGAGGAGGGTGAGGAGAATGGAGAACAGAGCAGGTGTATATTAGGAGTGCTGCAAAGTCAGCTCTTCACACTGAACAGCTGAGATTTGGAGTGGGGCCTGAGGGTGATGTACCTTTAGAGCGGTTCTTTCAGTGTGTCTGTCACATCAGCATCCTGCTGAGGAGGGTCTCATTTAAAACTCACACTTCCCCTGGATTATTGCCATTTCATTGATGAAGAAAGGCTTATTTGGCTAAAATAGACCAGGTCAGTAAATAGTAGAACAGATATTCCAGATCTGTCTGGCTCCCAAATTCAGTACCTCTACATGTGTACATTTGGGGTTTCTTTCCTTCCCCTCCTTAGTAGGGCTGGCGGGTGGTGTGGGAAAGCTCTCTAGGCTTTTTTTTTCTTCCCCAAAGACATCAGAATATACATAAGTTTGGTATTTCTTCCCGGGGGTTTTTCCCCATAAGTAAATCTGGATAAGTAGGCTTGAAGATGAATGGCTTGTGACCTGTATTTCTGGTTTATTTTATTTTATTTATTTATTTTTTTTCCGGTATGCAGGCCTCTCACTGCTATGGTCTCTCCCGTTGCGGAGCACAGGCTCCGGACGCGCAGGCCCATGGGCCCAGCTGCTCTTCGGCATGTGGGATCCTCCCAGACCAGGGCACAAACCCATGTCCCCTGCATCGACAGGCGGACTCCCAACCACTGCGCCACCAGGGAAGCCCCTCTGGTTCATTTTAGCAGGAAGAGTATTTAGGCTTTATTACATAGGCTGCATTTCCAGATGACCTTGGGCAAGATGGCTAACCTCTCCAAGGCAGTCTCCTCTGTGAAAAGGAGATACATAAAGTGAGAAGCTAAGCAAAGTACCTACCCTTCAACGACGCTATGTAGTGTTCTTTGTCTTGAGGGAAGGAGGCCTTCTGCTTAGTTCTAAGTCCTATGAGTGCCCTCCTTGCCTCTGGATGGCATTATTGCAAAAATAGACCTGGAGCTCAGGTGGCCTTTGAAGGTACTTTTTCTCCCTTTTCAGTAAGGGTGGCTTTTTAAATTGCAGATATCATTCCAGAGGAAGAGATAAGTTAAAACTTAGTGTTAACTACCTATTTATATTACTTGCTAAGATCTTGAGCTTGTTTTATATTGGTATAAACTGGTGAAGTTGGTGATGTTCTCTCTGTCTACTGGATGGAGAGATTCTGAGCTGACTTGCCTAAGCTAGTGTTGTGTCTAGAAAGCCTTAGACTGAAATCTGGTCTCCTCATTTTGAATTCTGTTTGCCATCATGGGGATTAGGTGAAAAGGGTCCAGAGCTAGAATGGGGCACATATGTGGAAGATAGAGACCTGGATGGGAGAGTAAGCCGGGTGCCAAGTCAGACTTCACTCATTTGCTAACTTTATTAAAAACCTGCTCTACTCAGTCATTTCATAGGTGGTCTTTGTAAGTTTCTGGCCCTGGTTCAGACTATTCCATAAAAATCAGAGACGCTTGGTTTTATCAGTAGTTCCAAAAGTCTTTTTTTTTGCGGTACGCGGGCCCCTCACTGTTGCGGCCTCTCCCGCTGCGGAGCACAGGCTCCGGACGCACAGGCCCAGTGGCCACGGCTCACGGGCCCAGCCACTCCGCGGCACGTGGGATCCCACCGGACTGGGGCACGAACCCGCGTCTCCTGCATGGGCAGGCGGACTCCCAACCTCTGCGCCACCAGGGAAGCCCCCAAAAGTCATTTTGATGGCATTTTTGACTGCAGTACAGGGAACTAACCCCATTGGGCCTGGGTTGACCCTCTGTAAAATTCATCAGTTCACACAGGGCCTGGTGTTAGTCACTGGTTGGAGCCATTGCTGTCACTGGCATTTGGCTTTAAGGTATCTCCTTGATCAAGTTCAAGTTCCTTTCATGTTTAAACAACATAAGTTTAAAAAAGACAGTGGGTTACTACACTTGTAAGTACCGAAAGGGTCTTAGGCAAATGCAGGCAGTCTAGCCTTTAATATGGTATTGGAGAATTTCCACCCCAAAAGGAAAGAAACAAAAGGAAAGGTTTTTGTTTTGTTTTGTTTTGTTTTTGTGAAAACGCTTTTGTGTGTTAAGAAAAGATAGGTTTTAAGTGAGGGTTGAAGTCTGAAGCATTTTTAGTCTGGAAACCCTCGTGTGTGTTTGTGTGTGTGTGTGTGTGTGTGTGTGTGTATGTGTGTGTGTGTGTTTGGCTGGCTGTGGTGTTATGAGTTCTGATTTCTGCAATTAAAATCCTTCTGTGGAAGGTGTGGTCATTTAAAAATACAAATGTATATTGTCATTCTGCAGCCTTTCCTATTGCCCAACATTTATTGAAAACAGAAAACAGCCAAGCATTCCATTTATTAGGTTACTGATAGGGACAGGTGATACAAAGATGAATCACATAATCTCTCAAGGAGTTTCTAGCCTAATAGAATTGTATTGTTAGACAGCTTGAAGCATGTAATCCCAGGTAATCAGATTGAGGCACAGTGCCATCGCCTTAGGAGTTAATAGCCTCCATATCTGGCTTTTCTTTTTTGTCTAACAAAGTCTTTTTCTGTCATATGTGGTGATCCTTACTCTCTTAAATCATTAAGTTGCTTGGCAAGATTCTTGGATCTGGAGAGACTGGGTGAAGGGCCATATAAGAAAAATGCATTCATTTGATATCGTATTCAGGGGTGTAAGGTCAGGTAGGAACTTTTACCTAGAAAAAAATGTAAGGCAGATTCCTAATTTGTCATAAAATGGATCCCTTATTCGCCTAGAGCTTTGGAAAGCTGTGATTTTAGGCAGCATGGACCAATAGGATTTTCTTTCTCCTTTGAGCACAGGTTTTGTAGCTTTTGTTATTTTGTCAGATCATTTTTTGGTCTGTGTGTACTAGAGAAGTTACCAAATTTTGGTGAGAACATATCTTCCTGATAAAGTTGAGATCTGTATGCTTAAGAAGAAATTTGATTATTTATGCTTGGTTCTGTGTCTCTCCCCTTTTCTATCACTCTTCATTCCTTCCATTGATAAAGCTAAATATATAGAAACAAACATTGACAGCCACACAAATACTTAGGTTAAGTGCTTTTAAACCGATAGTACAGTATGAAAGAAACTTCTTGGCAGTTTTCTGTTTTACAGAATTAATTAGAACTGACCTGTGGAGGATTTATATCCAACCACCTTTCAGAATCCCTTTTCCTCCTCTTGCCCACACTCCTAGCACAAAGTGCGGAACACAGTAGATTCTTAATAAATGCTTGTTGAATGTTGCATTCTGCATCTTCCTGAAATAACAGAACTGTCAATAATTATTTGACAGTAAAATGTTTTAAAAACTTATTTGGAAATTAAGATGTAAGAGATTAATGCACCAAAAGCAAACCTCATTTCTTAATTGCTTAAAATTGATTATTTCAAGTAATCTTTAATTGAAACTTCTGAAGGCTGGAATTTTTTTTATTTATTTATTTATTTATTTATTTATTTATTTGCGGTACGCTGGCCTCTCACTGCTGTGGCCTCTCCCGTTGCAGAGCACAGGCTCCGGACGCGCAGGCTCAGCGGCCGTGGCACACGGGCCTAGCCGCTCTGCGGCACGTGGGATCTTCCCGGACCGGGCACGAACCCATGTCCCCTGCATCAGCAGGCGGACTCTCAACCACCGCACCACCAGGGAAGCCCTGGAATTTTTAAATTATACCCTTTGTTCAGACCAGCCTCTGAGAGCAAGAACAATTAAGGCAATTACGATAGCATTAAATTTTTGATGAAAAGTTGGCATTTTCTGTATATTAAGATTAGATGTTAGCTACTGAATTTTCTGGGGGTAGGACTTAACTAAAGCTTCCAACATTAATAATACAAAGCTGTTATGAATTTGCAATAAAATTTTCTTGGACATATTTTTTCACTGAGGTGAAAGAGTCCATGTAGCCATGCCTCAAAGCCAGTTTACTCACCTAGTACTTCCTTAATAATCCATTGGTAGTTGTGAAGCAGTTTAACATTTAAGTTTAATTTTTTTCACTAGTTTTCTGATTTATAAATACTAATTTCTTGGAAAATTTGAAAATTTCCAAAAAGTAAAAAATTCAGTATCTTGTTTTCCCACTATATAGAGCTAACTGCAGTTAAATGTTTGGTGCATTCTCTTCCAGTCTTTTTTTTCAATGTATAAATATTAAAATTATTTCATAGTTGAGATCATGCTGCATATATGGTACTGTATCTTGCTTTTTTCTTTTTTTAACATTGTGAGCGGTTTTCCCATGGCATTAAAACTGTCTGAAAAATTGAAAGCATTTTGGTTCTTGGTGTGACACATGTATCTTTGTAATTGGTTTGATTTAGTGTGCTTTACTTCAATAAAAATTAAGTATCACAATTAAAAAAATAGATGGCCTCCTTTTTTTTTTAGGAAATAACAGTTTATTTTTAATTTTTATTAGTTTTTATTTTATACAGTATTGGATTATAGTAGATTAACAATGTTGTGTTAGTTTCAGGTGTATAGCAAAGTGATTCACATATATATATATATATATATATATATATATATATATATACATATATATTCTTTTTCAAAATTTTTTCCCATTTAGGTTATTACAGAATATTGAGCAGCATTCCCTGTGCTATATAGTAGGTCCTTGCTGGTTATCTGTTTTAAATATAGCAGTGTGTACATGTCAATCCCAAACTCCCAGTCTATCCCTCCTCCCCACCCTTCCCCCGGTAACCATAAGTTCGTTCTGTAAGTCTGTGAGTCTGTTTCTGTTTTGTAAATGAGTTCGTTTGTATCTTTTTTTTTTTTTGATTCCACATATATGTGATATCACATAATATTTGTCTTTCTGTCTGACTTACTTCACTTAGTATGATAATCTCTAGGTCCATCCATGTTGCTGCAAATGGTGTTATTTCATTCTTTTTAATGGCTGAGTAATATTCCATTGTATATATGTACCACATCTTCTTTATCCATTCCTCTGTCGATGACCATTTAGGTTGCTTCCATGTCTTGGTTATTGTAAACAGTGATGCAGTGAACATTGGGGTGCATGTATCCTTTTGAACCATGTTTTTCTCCAGATATATGCCCAGGACTTGGATTGCTGGATCATATGGTAGCTCTATTTTTAGTATTTTAAGGAACATCCGTACTGTTCTCCATAGTGGCTGTACCAATTTACATTTCCACCAACAGTGTAGGAGGGCTTCCTTTTCCTCACACCCTCTCCAGCATTAATTGTTTATAGACTTTTTGATGATGGCCATTCTGACTGGTGTGAGGTGATATCTCATTGTAGTTTTGATTTGCTTTTCTCTAATAATTAGTGATGTTGAGCATCTTTTCATGTGCTTCTTGGCCATCTGTATGTCTTCTTTGGAGAAATGTTTATTCAAGTCTTCTGCCCATTTTTTGTTTTTTTTTGATATTGAGCTACATGAGCTGTTTGTAAATTTTGGAGATTAATCTCTTATCAGTCACATCATTTGTAAATATTTTAAACAGCCTCATATTAATGTGAAATCTTAAGGTGATAACATGAGCAAAGAAGTACTAAGAAGTTATTAATATGTAGTATTATAAAGATATTTTAAATACTTATAAATTGTATTTATTCCAAAAATATTACATCTTTAGAAAAAGTGCCTTTTTATTGGTTATTGGAAAGCAGCTTATAGAAAAGACTTAAATGTTTAAGAAGGAATAACTTGGTATAATATTTAGTAAAATACTGTATTTTCCTAAGTGTATATTATATATTGTATCCAGTTTTGTTTATGAACATTTTTTAAAGATGATAAGTATAAAGTTTTTCACAGTATTTATATTTTCCACAATTTGCCTAAAATGGAATATTAGAACATAAATCAGTGATGCAACCAAAGTTTTATTCTATATTTAAGTGAAAAGTTGTTACCTGTAGGAAGGTTTTTAGCCCTATCATATAAATTAAATTGTACTTAATTCAAATATATACAGCAACTACATAAATGTATTTCACTGTTAAAATTACATTTCTTTATTTCTGAAATCTTATTTTGAATCTGAGGTTAAAAAAATAAAATTGGAAAGCAGCTACTGCCAGAAATTGTTTTTAATTTGTTTTAATGGAAGACTGCTTTTAATTTGCCTGAACTTAAGAAATATTTATTGAGCATTTGCTATGTGTGTAGAAGTCAGTGACAGGTGGAGTAGGAATCACTGAAGAAAGAAAAACATAGTTCCTGTCTTTAAATAACTGAACATATTAATATAAAAGAGTGTATTAAAAAATACAGGAACACAGTGCTTTGGACGTTCTGAAGAGCTTAGAGAACACTTCCGTTCTGAGGGGCCGTCCAAAAGACTTCTGAAAGAGGGCACATCTGATATGAGCCAATTTGAAATCTTGGTATGATTTTAAATACAGAGTACTTGAAGAGACAGTGTACAACACTAAAATTCTGTATCAGTCTTCACATTTCCAGAGTGATCCTTTTTTACTAGAAGAGTGAAAAATGATCAAGTTGTGTCTAAATGCAATGAAAATCTTAGCTGCTGTGCTAAGATTTAACTTTGTTTTTTAGGCTATGATAGTCTGATTTGTCAAGTAGAATACCAATTAGGTATATTATAATCTGATATTTTCAAACAACAAGGAATCGTTTCCATGTTGTGACAATCCTAAAAAGATACTAAAACAGGAAAGCAAATTCTTAAAACAGGTGGTTATCAAATCCATCAGGTCAAGAAGAAGCCATTTCTTAATCGGAGATAGTATGTAAGTAGTGATTTGTGCTAATTATCATGTGAAAGTTAGAGTTAAGCCATAGAATTAAAATTGAGTACCTGTGTTATTCTGATTGTGTGTGATTATTGAGAGTACATTGTTAGGGCAATTAGGAATCTGCTGTTGTCAAAACAGAATTTGTTATTAAATGCAAGGAATATTATACTTTTTTTGAAGCTGATAATGGATTACACTTATTGTACTTCAAGATTTCTGCAGAAAGAGAGAAAGAGGGAGGAGGAAGAGGGAGGGAGGAGGGAGAGAAAAGAAAGGAAGGAGAGAAGGAGGGAACTTATGTCTAATGTGTTAACTCTCCCAGTTACTTGATTCATTGTATAGCCTTCCCTCCCACTTTGCATTTCTTTCTGTTCTAATCCCTCCCACATCCACCGCTTTCTTTACCATTCTCAGTCCCATCAGAGCCCTGGGCTGGGCTGTTCTTTCTTCTCAGTACTGACTGGCATGAGACCTCTACCAAAGTAGAATTAGAAAAAGTCCTGAATTTCAGCCTCCTCTGACCAAATCTCATGGACTTCCTTTTCTTCCTGTCTGTGCGTGTACTCTGTTTGGGTCTTGACCATCTCCCCTCTTTCCCTTTTACAATTTCTAAAGGTTTTACTTTTTTTAATGTTTGGGAGTAATATTCATACCATTTTTCTGGAAGTGCTATAATTCAATAAAACGTTGAGTCAGTTTTGACTTTTGTGAGGAGTAAAGAAATAGAGGAGAGCATAAGGTAGTGTTTTGAGTGCCTTTCTAGATTCATTCTGACAATTTTTCAAGAGTGCTCTCTGTTTCCTCCCGGACACCTCTGCCATCATTCTTGTCTTGAAGGATTGAGAAAACAGATATTATTTCTCTGTGCAGGGATGGTTACCAATGGAAAAGTTAGTGGCTGAATAAAAGTTTGAAACACACCAGTTATATATTACTGGGCCTTTTCTACTTTTTTCCCTTAAAAGGGATGCTCTTGTTTTGTTTTGTTTTCCCTACAGGAAAAATAAAGAGTTAACTATTTTACAATTTGGTGTGAATTTTGGCAAGAACTAGAGTCCAAGTAAATAATTTGAGGTTAAAGTAAAAGCTGCGCTCTCTGACAGAGCCCCTTGAGTCTATTCCTTAAACATGGAAACAGCTTCCTATGCATACCAGTGACTAAGTCTCATCTTTCCCCTCACCGTGAGCATAGTGCATGAGCATGGATGAAACACAATGGAAAAATTAAATATATGGCAGCTGTTGACAGTTATGAAGAAATGTATGTCAGATTGCAAGCTCAGTATATCAAAAGGTATATGTCTGAACACAGTTCTGATATTTTAATTCATGGATATCAAGAGGCTAAAGTCAAGCTGTCAAAAGTTTGCAACATTTTTCCAAAGCTTCTTGTGTTTAAGACCTCTACCCCACTCTGGGAACTGTACCAGCAGTTATTGAGTTTTTAGGGCAGGAGAATATTTCTGAAGGTTTTAACTATTCTGAGTATTTACAAATCCTGTTAGCTTTCTCAGTAAAATGGTATTCAGTAGCCTATTATAAATCTGAAACTGATATTCTTGTAAAAATGTTTAAGTGCTTGGTTTTTATATAGAGCTAGGCAAGCCAAGAGAATAAAAGTAGACCATAGCACTCTACTGAATCAATTAGAGGGGAGATGCAAGAATTTTCTGTTCCAACACCAGAACTCTAGTTAAATTGGAGTTGGTCAGATCTCTTTGGTATGCTAAAAAATATAAATTTGAAATAAATAAATAAATTTGAATAAAATGAGGCTTAGTCGCATTTATTTTTAGGTAATTTTATTAATTTTGCAAGAAAAATATATTATGACAATTGATTATTACCACTAACTGTAATTGCGCATTAAAAGCCCTGTTTTCTATTGTATATCTGTCATAGTCCTCGTCCCAGTTTTAGCATATGCTGAAAATTCTTTTAGGTTCACTTGACTAATTTTTTTTTCCTTGGGAAAGACACACGAAGGCCAATGATGGCCATATTAGGGGAGCACATGTTTGTGAATTGATGACTGAGATAATGATGCTAATGTATTTCTTTGGATACTTTAGAACATAGGTTCTCCAAAGGACAATGTACCTATTCTTGGAGACAAAAAGAACAAAATAAAAACTGTGTCCTTAAAGGATGTTTAAAACTTGCCAGGCAGAATATGAGCAAATGTCTCCTGACTGTTCAGTGGGCTTACTGTTTCTTAGATGGACATATTGTCTGTTTCACACAAACACTCCCACCCAACCACCCAAGTGACTATTGATAGAACATGGAGTTTAATAATGTAATTTGTTTCCAAGCAGAGATAACTTCGCTTGAGCCTTCAAAGTTCTATTCATAATTTTTCTTTTGTTTGTAATTTTCTGTATCTCAAGCCTTATGAGATTTTTGTCTGATTTTTCTCTGTATAATAATTGTGTGCATAATATTTTCTTTTTTAAAATTAGAAGCATTTATTTAAATAGAAACTAGGGTTTTTTTTTTTTTTTTTTTTTTTTTCCTTTGCTGTACGCAGGCCTCTCACTGTTGTGGCCTCTCCCGTTGTGGAGCACAGGCTCCGGACGCGCAGGCTCAGTGGCCATGGCTCACGAGCCTAGCCGCTCCGCGGCGTGTGGGATCTTCCCGGACCGGGGCACGAACCCATGTCCCCTGCATCGGCAGGCGGACTCTCAACCACTGCACCACCAGGGAAGCCCTCCAGAGCTCTTTTAAAACCACCATTTTATCGCCTTCTAAAAGAACCCATTAGATGAAAATTTGACAATATATGTTCAAGAATATTAAGGAAATGACTACCTTTATTTTCCTAACAACTCTCTCCCTTTTATTCTTCTCATTTATATGTGCTTTCCCCTTTATTCTGAGTACAAATTATCTAGCCATTCATAAAAATGTTTGGGTAAATACCTATATATGTGATTTCACATTAAGTCAGCAGTATATGTTTGTTACACTCCCCAGTAGACTACTTAAAAGGAAGCACAAAAATGGTTTTAGTAGTCTATAAAATGATCAAATAAAAATCTCTGTATTAGTTAAAACCAAACCAGATCTTATTCCAAAACAAATTACAGAGTTCTTTATACTTAATATGTGGGTTAAATTCCATACTAAAATATTCCAGATATTTTATGTTTTATTTCCCCTCTCAAAGAGTTATTTGAGGAGAGACAATTATCTAAAATGCACTTATAACACCAGTCAATCTCTTTGTGCTAAACTAAATGGTGTAGACAAAGGATACACACACACACAGACACACAGACATACACGAGTCAGACCTCTGTATCCATGGGTTCTGCATCCACAGATTCAATCAATTGGATCAAAAATATTTGAAAAAAGTAAAATTCTAGAGTTTCAAAAAGCAGAACTTGAATTTGCTTCACACTGGCAACTGTTTACATAGCACTTATATTGCATTAGGTGTTATAAGTAATCAAGGTGATGTAAAATTTATGGGATGATGTGCATATATTATATGCAAATACCATGCCATTTTATATAAAGAACTTGAACATCCACTGATTTTGATATCTGTGGGAGGGGTCCTGGAACCAATCCCTAGCAGATATTGAGGGATGACTGTATATATGTATATGTGTGTGCATGAGTGTGTGTGTGTATATCAACAATATACAGAATTATTTACAATTTATAATTTATACCTTATGGCCAAAAATATATTCACAAACTATTCCAAAAGTTCTTAATGTAGATTTTTTTCCCAATCTCATCATCAGAAATATCTAAATGGAATAAAATCTATTTGCTTTCACATTGAGGCCATTGCGGGAATTGTTAATGATACTGCTGGTTTCAGCAGGTATGTTCTACAAGTCTCCTGGGAGAACTTCATTTTCATATTTTCACTCAGTTATGTCAGAGTTTTGTATGCTTTCAGACCAAGGAGATTTTTTTTTTTTTGGAAGGTTTCATTATGGGGTCATCATAGCACTTTGATTAGTTTTCTTTAGTCTAGCATAAAATTGTTGAAAATAAACATAAAGAATTGTTGATGTTTTTAATTATGTTTAAGAATATCTACAAAGTTGGCATCACTCGTATTATTTTTGGTAATTTATGGTTAGTAAGCTTAACTGTTTAAACACCTCATTTTAATTTTAAACGTGTGTATTTAAGAAATAACTTGACCGGTAATAAATGAGCCATTGGTTATAGTTAATAATGTCTGTGTATTAGGATGTCATAGCAGATCACAAAAGATAGTACATACTGTCACATCCAGGATGATAGATTCTATAAAACTGTGTTGCATAAAGATGAGCCCTTTTGTGCTACCTTGTAAGGTTGCTATAGTTACAGTGTTGATTTATGGGAATTTAACTTTTGGTAGTAATATTTGTTACTGAACCCAGTCTCATTTTATATTTTTCTTAAATCTCCTCTTTGAAAATAACCTTTGTAACAGGTTCTGAATATTTTTTTATGATCTTTCTCTTTCTTTTTCCAATAAACTATTTTAAATAAAGCAGAGAACAAAAACATTGAGCATATGTTTTCCTTCCAGATACTTAATATTAGACAGACTTTTTGCTCCCCAACCAATTGTTGCTTTTCACTTTATAGAAAAAAACCTAGTATTAGTATTATATATATATTTTTAAAAAAGCAATATGTTCTCAGCTGGTAAACTCCATTTAATGGATACTATTAAAATCCATGAATTTCTGTTATTCGATTTAGTTTAAGTCAGGATTGTAAGTATCTGTGAACAATGGGTTTCAGACTGTTATAGAGTTTCAAGTTTCCATGAGCTATTGCTACCTTTTCATTGAAAGATAATGTGATTGTGAAAAACATAGTTCAGATTCACCTCCTACAAGGCTACAGCGCCAAATATTGGAGCTCCAAGGAATGAATACATATTCTCCAGCAATATGCCTAGCTCCTACTCTCCGTGTAAAAGGAAATAGGAAAGGTACTCCCCACATTCAAGGTATTTGTAGTTCTTTTGGGAGAGAAGAGCAAACTTCCGTCTTTTCTGGATACCTAACTGAACGGTGCTAGTAACCATGTCAGAATATTCATATATTTTACATAGTATTATAACTTCATGTTGTTACCTACAGCACAGTAAATTCCTCACTGGTAGGATTATGTTTTTCTCATCTTCATATCTTTTTGTTATGTCTGGCTAGGTCCCTTATATTTAGAAGTGTTCAAAAGAACTTCAACAAATAATGCAAAAACCAATGAACCTTATAAGAGATTGAGTGTCTACACACAACAAAATATTATAGTTATGATTGATAATAGCTAACATATGTTGAGGGAAATACTCTATCTGCATAGATACTTTCAATAATTATGATATCAAATGTGACAAAAAGTAAAATAAAAAGTGGCATAAGCAAAATGGAATAGGCAGCTTCAAGCTTTCATCACTCCACAATAACATCAAAATGAGAATAAACTGTCAGAACCAAATTTTTCAGAACTCTGGAAAAGTCAGATGTTTACAGCAACCAAGTGAATGCTGAATTACAACATAAGAACATCAATCAATGTAATATACCATGTTAATAGAACCAAGGAATAAAACAAAACAAAACAAAGCATGGTCATCTTGATGCAGAAAACGCTTTTGACAAAACCCAACATTTTTTCATGACAAAAACATACCAAAAAAAAAAAAAAAAAACTATGAAAAGAAGGGAACTTCAACATGATAAGAGGCATTTACAAAAATATCACCCTACACTATACTCAATGGTGAAAAACTAAAATTTTTTGCACCTAAGATCAGGAAAAGACAGGATGCCCGTTTTCACTATGATATTCATCACTGCACCAGAGAAATCAGACAGGAAAAAGAAAGGAAATCCAAATTGGAAAGAGAAAGTAAAATTATCTCTCTATATATATGACATGTATATATGCGTGTATATATATGTATGTATGTATATATGTGTGTGTGTGTGTATACATATAATCCCAAAGAATCCACAAGAAAGCTGCTAAAGCTAATAAATGAATTCACCGAAGTTGTAGGGTACAAGTTCAACACACAAAAATCAGTTTTGTTTCTATACACCTGCAATGAACAATCCAAAAATGAAATTACAAAAGCTATTCCATTTACAGTAGCATCTAAAAATATAGAAATAAATTTAACCAAGGAGGTGAAAGACTTGTACATTGAAAACAACAGAACATTGCTGAAAGAAATTAAAGACCTAAATAATTGGAAAGGTGTCTTGTATTCTTGGGTAGGAAGACTTAATCTCACAGATTCAATGGAATCTTTACCAAAATTCCAGTAGTATTTGTTTTGGCAGAAATGGAAAAGCCTGTCCTCAAATTCCTATGGAATTTTATGAGACCATGAATGGCCAAAATAATCTTGGAAGAGAAGAACAAAATCAAGAAAACTCATGCATTTCAATTTTAAACTTATTACAAATCTACAATAATTAAAGCAATGTGGTACTGGCATAAGTGTATACATATGTGTGGTACTGGCATAAGGATATACATATAAACTGATGAAATAGAATTGAAAATCTAGAAATAAACCTATACATTTCTGGTCAGTTGATTTTTGATAAGCATGCTGGGATCATTTGATGGGGAAAGAATAATTTCCTTGACAAATGGTGCTAAGACAATTGAATTTCCACATGCAAAAGAATGAAGTTAAATCCCTTTCTTACACTATATACAAAAATTAATCCAGGATAAATCAATGACCTAAATATAAGAACTAAAAACATAAACTTTTAGAAGAAAATATAGGGGTAAATTTGTATGACCTTGGAAAAGCACAAGCAACAGAAGAAAAAATAGGTAAATTGGACTTTATCAATATTAAAACTTTTGTGCATCACAGGACCTTATCAAGAAATCGACAGTAGTGGTTGCCAGAGTCTGGAATGGGGATGGGTGCAATGGGTGAAGTTGGTCAAAAGGTACAAACTTCCAGTTATAAGATAAATAAGTTCTGGGGATGTATGTGCAACATGGGGACTATCAAGACTATCATATATTTGAAAGTTGCTAAGAGAGTAGATTTTAAAAGTTCTTATCACACAAACCCAAAATTTTAACTAGGTGAGGTGATGTGTGCTAACCAAACTTGTAGTAATCATTTTGCAGTATATACATACATCAAATCATTATGTTGTACACCTGAAACTAATACAATGCTATATGTCAGTTATCCATCAATAAAACAAAAAAAAGTGAAAAGACAACCTACAGGATGATAGAAAACATTTGCAAATCATGTATCTAAGAGTTTAATATACAGAATATATAAGGAACTCATAAAATAAAAAAAACAAAAACCCAATGTGCAGAGGGCTTGACTAAACATTTCTCAGTAGAATATATAATACAAATGTCCAGTAAGCTCATAAAAAGTCCCATATCATTAGTGATTAGGGAAATGCAAATCAAAACCACAATGATATACCATTTCACATCTACTAGGATGACTACAGTCCAAAAAATGGAAAATAACAAATTTTGTAAAGGACATTGTGAAATTGGAACTCTTGTACATTTCTGGTGGGAATGTAAAATGGCACAGTTGCTGTAGAAAACAGTTTGCTAGTGGTGGAACAATTTGATGAAAACTCTATGAATCCACTTATATGAGTTACCTAGAATGGGCAAATTCATTGAAATAATGTAAATTAGAAATTATCAGGGACTCAGGTGGTTGGGGGTAATGTGAATTTATTGTTAATGGTTGCAGAGTTTGGGTAATAAAAAATGTTTTGGAAATAGATAGTTGCATGACATTGTGAATATGATTAATGCCATTGAATTATACACTTAAAATAGTTAAAACGGCAAAGTTTTAAGTATGTATTTTACCACAAATTTTTTTTTTTAATTGAAGTATATTGGCTTTACAATATGGTGTTAGTTTCAGGTGTATGGCAGAGTGATTTGATTATACATATATATGCATTTATCTATATTCTTTTTTTTCCATTATTTTCCATTATAGTTTATTATAAGATATTGAATATAGTTTCCTGTGCTATATAGTAAATCCTCGTTGTTTATTTTATATATGGTAGTGTGAATCTTTTAACCCCACACTTTCAGTTTCCCCCCCCCCTTCCCCTTTGGTAACCATAAGTTTGTTTTCTATGTCTGTGAGTCTGTTTCTGTTTTGTAAATAAATTCATTTGTGCTGTATTTTAGATTTCACATATAAGTGATGTCATATAATATTTGTCTTTCTCTGACGTACTTCACTTAGTATGATAATCTCTAGGTCCATCCATGTTGCTGCAAACATTGGCATTATTTAATTCTTTTTTATGGCTAAGATGCCACCACATCTTCTTTATTCATTCATCTGTTGATGGACATTTACTTTTCTTCCATGTCTTGGCTATTGTAAAATAGCACTGCTATGAACATTGCGATGCATGTATATTTTTGAATTAGAGTTTTTGTCTTTTCTGGATATATACCCAGAAGTGGGATTGCTGGATCATACAGTAACTATATTTTTAGCTTTTTAAGGAACCTCTGTATTATTCTCCATAGTGGGTGCACCAATTTGCATTCCCACCAACAGTGTAGGAGGGTTCCTTTTTCTCCACACCCTCTCCAGCATTTATTATTTGTATACTTTCTGATGATGGCCATTCTGACCAGTGTGAAATGATATCTCATTGTAATAGTTTGATTTGCATTTCTCTAATAATTAGCAATATTGAGCATCTTTTCACGTGCCTTTTGGCCATCTGTATATCTTCTTTGGACCTAAAATGTCTGTTTAGGTCTTTGCCCATGTTTGGATTGGGTTATTTGTGTTTTTGATATTGAGTTGTATGAGCTGTTCATGTATTTTGGAAATTAAGCCCTCGTTGATCACATGGTTAACAAATATTTTCTTGCATCCCGTAGGCTGTCTTGTCATTTTGATGATGGTTTCCTTTCCTGTGCAAAAGCTTGTAAGTTTGATTAGGTCTCATTTATTTATTTTTGCTTTTATTTCTATTGCCTTGGGAGACTGACCTAGGAAAACATTGCTATGCTTTATCTCAGAGAATGTTTTGCCTATGTTCTCTTCTAAGAGTTTTATGATGTCATGGCTTATATTTAAGCCTTTAAGCCATTTTGAATTTATTTTTGTGTGTGGTGTGAGGGAGTGTTCTAACTTCATTGATTTACATGTGGCTTTCCAGCTTTGGTAACACCACTTGCTGAAGACACTGTCTTTTCTCCTTTTTTTATTCTTGACTCTTTGTTGAAGATTAATTAATCAACCGTAGGTGGGTGGGTTTATTTCTGGGCTCTCTAATCTGTTCCATTGATCCATATGTCTGTTTTGGTGCCAACACCATGCTGTTTGATTACTATAGCTTTGTAGTAGTGTCACTATAGCTTTGTAGTAGTGTCTGAAGCCTGGAAGGGTTATGTTCTTTTTCCTTAGGAAGCTTTGTTTTTTTTTTTCCTCAGGATTGCTTTGGCAGTTCTGGGTCATTTGTGGTTCCATATAAATTTTAGGATTATTTATTCTAGTTCTGTGCAAATTGTCATGTGTAGTTGGATAGGGATGACATTAAATCTGTAGATTGCTTTAGGTAGTATGACCATCTTAACTATAGTAATTCTTCCAATCCAAGAGCATGAGATAGCTTTCCATTTTCTTGAATCATCTTTGATTTCCTTTATCAATATTTTGTGGTTCTCAGCATATACGTCTTTCACCTCCTTGGTTAGGTTTATTTCTAGGAATTTTATTTTTTGATGTGATTTTAAAAGGAATTAGTTTTTTACTTTCTCTTTCTGACATTTTATTGTTAGTGTAAAGAAATGCAACAGGTTTCTGTACATTAATGATGTATCCTGCTACCTTGCTGAATTCATTTATCAGTTCTAATAGTTTTTATGTGGAGTCTTTAGGATTTTCCATATAAATTATCATATCATCTGCATATAATGACAGTTTCACCTCTTACATTCCAATTTGGATACCTTTTATTTCTTTTGCTTTTCTGATTGCTGTGGCTAGGACTTAACTCTTGGCTTATTTTCTCTTGTTAAATTACATGGATAGATAGATATGGACTTCTTTTAAAGGTATGTAAGCAACAGTCTTGCAATTTTTCTTAAGTCTCAATAAGATACATAGTAAAAGGTAGTATACCTGAGATCCATATTTTCATGAGGGAAATCTTTCCTGGATTTCCCAGAGAACATATGTTTCCCCCCAATCCTACATTACACACACACACACAAAATCACATAGGGAATCACAACAACCAGAAAAAGTATTATCATTCTCCTTTGAGACTTAGAGATTAGCAATCAACATAGAGATGTTACTGGCATGAAGGAATTCACTGATATCACATTGAAAGCAAGATCAGGAAATGCTGACACATGGGGTAGAAGGTTAAGGTTGACTTGTGAGGAACTGGACATGAGCACATGGAGAGGAGCCAATTCATAATCAGTCTGTCTTGCTTATAAATATTGCCATGGTATGAATGTATGTTCATGGCCCCATCTGTTGCAGTGAGTCATGCTTACAAATAAAATAAATGTTAGCACGTTTGTACAAGTAGTATACTTTTAACAACTCCTATGAATGATATTCTAAGAAAGAACAAGTTTTAGAAGGAAAATATATCCTTAAGTTGACAATTTTTACAATTGATTCTGTGCAGTGGTGTTAACTTTGCTGGGAGAACCAAATTTTATGTAATTTAAATAATACTCAATAATGTTCACCAGTGTTTTCCAGTGTTTGAATGTTTGCTGCAGTTGTTTGTAAATACTTTAACAAACAAAATGCAAAACAAAAGAAGATATGAATGTTGTGGACTATGTAAACATGAAATCTGAAAATAATTTAAAACTCTAATTAGCAAAAGTAGTATAAATTTCAATGGCAAAACAAAACTCTGGGCAAGCCTATAAAATACTGTATTCTAAGAGGAAATTAAGTTATATGAAGCAGTGTATAACCTCATGTCCAACTTCAAGATTATTTTGGATTCCCTCTTAATAATTAGACTGACATCAATGAAAGATGAAAAAATTCTTTGTGTGACATATTTGTCACAAAACAGATCGGTGCTATAAGATAGAGTAGCTAAATTTGTGTGCTTTAAAATTTCTTTTTAAGAATGATGACTTTAAAATATTAATAGCTGTTATATTAAATTACAATTTAAAAATAATTTTATGGGCATTCATTTTGTATTAATGTTCCTTTTAAAGTTTTATATGATATATCTATATCAGGTAAATATATTTTTATGTTATTGAAATATATAAACTCTTCATAATATATTTTTTCATAACAATGAAAGAACCTGTGCATTTACTTATATCTTTTTTATAGAAAATCTCTGAAAATTTTATATAATCCTATCACAGAAATATGATTTACTGGTTATGATTATGATCACATTATTATTTAAAAATAAAATTTTACTAAAAATAAGGAAAAAACTTATGATTGCAGGGATTCCCATGAAGTCCTGTGAATTCCAATCTCTTGTTCCAAAATCTCAAAGACTGTTATTTGTCAGGAATTTAGAACACTATTCAAGGTGACAATAAAAATGCTGTGGTATATATGGGATTTTCTTTAACTTAATGGGCTTAATCCCCATGTGTAAGACCTAGTACCTGGAAAGTCTTTTATGTTTTGCTTTTTCTCTCTGGGTGCCAAGGGAAGAAAACTGCACTAGAGCCTGATAAACATAGTTTAAACATTAGCTTTGTCATTCACCAGCTATGTCACCTTAGCTGTTGCTTAAATTCTCTGAAATTTATCTTCTACAATACTGAAAGCAGTATTTTTAAGCAAGAGATAATACATGCAAAGTGCTTGACAAATAGAAATATCATAAATGAAGTTATTGTATACTTTTTAAAATTTTATCAGAGCAACAGGAGTAAAAACAAACATAGTAATGATGGTTTTAAATGTGACATATCTATGTCTGACGTTAGTGAGAAAATACCACCAGAAAGGAAATGTATAAGTGAATATCTACTTAAATGTTAGGAAATTGATTTTTGATAGGCTAGGTAGTATAACCTAATTCAGAGTCTAGATATTCATAAATTCCACTTTAAGTTTTCAAGTCATTTTTCATGGAAATAGTGTTTTCTTTTGAATGATATATGCTTTGGATTGATTTTTTAAAAAAGGGGTATATAATTCAAGAATTTGCTACACTGTTTGCATCATAATTTTCTGTTGAAAAGCATTACCCTTTAGTGTAAATTTCATGTATTTTTTTTTTGTACATCTTTATTGGAGTATAATTGCTTTACAATGGTGTGTTAGTTTCTGCTTTATAACAAAGTGAATCAGTTATACATATACATATGTTCCCATATCTCTTCCCTCTTGCATCTCCCTCCCTCCCACCCTCCCTATCCCACCCCTCTAGGTGGTCACAAAGCTGATCTCCCTGTGCTATGCGGCTGCTTCCCACTAGCTGTCTATTTTACGTTTGGTAGTGTATATATGTCCATGCCACTCTCTCGCTTTGTCACAGCTTACCCTTCCCCCTCCCCATATCCTCAAGTCCATTCTATAGTAGGTCTGTGTCTTTATTCCTGTTTTACCCCTAGGTTCTTCATGACATTTTTTTTACTTGAATTCCATATATATGTGTTAGCATACGGTATTTGTCTTTCTCTTTCTGACTTACTTCACTCTGTATGACAGATTCTAGGTCCATCCACCTCATTACAAATAGCTCAATTTTGTTTCCTTTTATGGCTGAGTAATATTCCATTGTATATATGTGCCACATCTTCTTTATCCATTCATCCGATGATGGACACTTAGGTTGTTTCCATCTCCGGGCTATTGTAAATAGAGCTGCAATGAACATTTTGGTACATGACTCTTTTTGAATTTTGGTTTTCTCAGGGTATATGCCCAGTAGTGGGATTGCTGGGTCATATGGTAGTTCTATTTGTAGTTTTTTAAGGAACCTCCATACTGTTCTCCATAGTGGCTGAACCAATTCACATTCCCACCAGCAGTGCAAGAGTGTTCCCTTTTCTCCACACCCTCTCCAGCATTTATTGTTTCTAGATTTTTTGATGATGGCCATTCTGACTGGTGTGAGATGATATCTCATTGTAGTTTTGATTTGCATTTCTCTAATGATTAATGATGTTGAGCATTCTTTCATGTGTTTGTTGGCAGTCTGTATATCTTCTTTGGAGAAATGTCTATTTAGGTCTTCTGCCCATTTTTGGATTGGGTTGTTTGTTTTTTGTTATTGAGCTGCATAAGCTGCTTGTAAATTTTGGAGATTAATTCTTTGTCGGTTGCTTCATTTGCAAATATTTTCTCCCATTCTGAGGGTTGTCTTTTGGTCTTGTTTATGGTTTCCTTTGCTGTGCAAAAGCTTTGAAGTTTCATTAGGTCCCATTTGTTTATTTTTGTTTTTACTTCCGTTACTCTAGGAGGTGGGTCAGAAAGGATCTTGCTGTGATTTATGTCATAGAGTGTTCTGCCTATGTTTTCCTCTAAGAGTTTGATAGTTTCTGGCCTTACATTTAGGTCTTTAATCCATTTTGAGCTTATTTTTGTGTATGGTGTTAGGGAGTGATCTAATCTCATACTTTTACATGTACCTGTCCAGTTTTCCTAGCACCACTTAGTGAAGAGGCTGTCCTTTCTCCACTGTACATTCCTGCCACCTTTATCAAAGATAAGGTGTCCATATGTGCATGGGTTTATCTCTGGGCTTTCTATCCTGTACCATTGATCTATCTTTCTGTTTTTGTGCCAGTACCATACCATCTTGATAACTGTAGCTTTGTAGTATAGTCTGAAGTCAGGGAGCCTGATTCCTCCAGTTCCTTTTTTCGTTCTCAAGATTGCTTTGGCTATTCGGGGTCTTTTGTGTTTCCATACAAATTGCAAAATTTTTTGTTCTAGTTCTGTGAAAAATGCCAGTGGTAGTTTGATAGGGATTGCATTGAATCTATAGGTTGCTTTGGGTAGTAGAGTCATTTTCACAATGTTGATTCTTCCAATCCAAGAACATGGTATATCTCTCCATCTATTTGTATCATCTTTAATTTCTTTCATCAGTGTCTTATACTTTTCTGCATACAGGTCTTTTGTCTCCTTAGGTAGGTTTATTCCTAGATATTTTATTCTTTTTATTGCAATGGTAAATGGGGGTGTTTTCTTGATTTCACTTTCAGATTTTTCATCATTAGTGTAGAGGAATGCCAGAGATTTCTGTGCATTAATTTTGTATCCTCCTACTTTACCAAATTCATTGACTAGCTCTAGCAGTTTTCTGGTAGCATCTTTAGGATTCTCTATGTATAGTATCATGTCATCTGCAAACAGTGACAGCTTTACTTCTTCTTTTCTGATTTGGATTCGTTTTCTTCTCTGATTGCTGTGGCTAAAACTTCCAAAACTATGTTGAATAAGAGTGGTGAGAGTGGGCAACCTTGTCTTGTTCCTGATCTTAGTGGAAATGCTTTCAGTTTTTCACCATTGAGGACGATGTTGGCTGTGGGTTTGTCATATATGGCGTTTATTATGTTGAGGAAAGTTCCCTCTATGCCTACTTTCTGAAGGATTTTTATCATAAGTGGGTGTTGAATTTTGTCAAAAGCTTTCTTTGCATCTATTGAGATGATCATATGGTTTTCTCCTTCAATTTGTTAATATGGTGTATCACGTTGATTGATTTGTGTATATTGAAGAATCCTTGCATTCCTGGATTAAACCCCACTTGAACATGGTGTATGATCCTTTTAATGTGCTGTTGGATTCTGTTGGCTAGTATTTTGTTGAGGATTTTTGCATCTATGTTCATCAGTGATATTGGCCTGTAGTTTTCTTTCTTTGTGACATCCTTGTCTGATTTTGGTATCAAGGTGATGGTGGCCTCATAGAATGAGTTGGGGAGTGTTCCTCCCTCTGCTATATTTTTGAAGAGTTTCAGAAGGATATGTGTTAGCTCTTCTCTAAATGTTTGATAGAATTCGCCTTTGAAGCCATCTGGTCCTGGGCTTTTGTTTGTTGGAAGATTTTTAATCACAGTTTCAATTTCAGTGCTTGTGATTTGTCTGTTCATATTTTCTGTTTCTTCCTGATTCAGTTGGCAGGTTGTACATTTCTAAAAATTTGTCCATTTCTTCCAGGTTGTCCATTTTGTTGGCATAGAGTTGCTGGTAGTAATCTCTCATGATCCTTTGTATTTCTGCAGTGTCAGTTGTTACTTCTCCTTTTTCATTTCTAATACTATTGATTTGAGTCTTCTCCCTTTTTTTCTTGATGAGTCTGGCTAATGCTTTATCAATTTTGTTTATCTTCTCAAAGAACCAGCATCTTTGCTATTGTTTCCTTCATTTCTTTTTCATTTATTTCTGATCTGATTTTTATGATTTCTTTCCTTCTGCTAACTTTGGGTTTTTTTTTTTTGTTCTTTTTTCTCTAATTGCTTTAGATGCAAGGTTAGGTTGTTTATTCGACATGTTTTCTGTTTCTTAAGGTATGATTGTATTGCTATAAACTTCCCTCTTAGAACTGCTTTTGCTGCATCCCATAGGTTTTGGGTCATTGTGTCTCCATTGGCATTTGTTTCTAGGTATTATTTTATTTCCTCTTTGATTTCTTCAGTGATCATTTTGTTATTAAGTAGTGTATTGTTTAGCCTCCATGTGTTTGTATTTTTTACAGATCTTTTCCTGTAATTGATATCTAGTCTCATAGCGTGGTGGTCGGAAAAGATACTTGATACAATTTCAATTTTCTTAAATTTACCAAGGCTCGATTTGTGACCCAAGATGTGATCTATCCTGGAGAATGTTCCATGAGCACTTGAGAAAAATATGTATTCTGTGTTTTTGGATGGAATGTCCTATAAATATCAATTCTGTCCATCTTGTTTAATGTATCATTTAAAGCTTGTGTTTCCTTATTTATTTTCATTTTGGATGATCTGTCCATTGGTGAAAGTGGGGTGTTAAAGTCCCCTACTATGAATGTTTTACTGTTGATTTCCCCTTTTATGGCTGTTAGTATTTGCCTTATGTATCGAGGTGCTGCTATATTGGGTGCATAAATATTTACAATTGTTATATATTCTTCTTGGATCAATCCCTTGATCATTATGTAGTGTCCTTGTCTCTTTTAATAGGCTTTATTTTAAAGTCTATTTTGTCTGATATGAGAATTGCTACTCCAGATTTCTTTTGGTTTCCATTTGCATGAAATATCTTTTTCCATCCCCTTAGTTTCAGTGTGTATGTGTCTCTAGGTCTGAAGTGGGTCTCTTGTAGATAGCATATATATGGGTCTTGTTTTTGTATCCATTCAGCCAATCTGTGTCTTTTGGTGGGAGCATTTAGTCCATTTATATTTAAGGTAATTATTGATATGTATGTTCCTATTCCCATTTTTTTAATTGTTTTGGGTTCGTTATTGTAGGTCTTTTCCTTCTCTTGTGTTTCTTGCTTAGAGAAGTTCCTTTAGCATTTGTTGTAAAACTGGTTTGGTTATGCTGAACTCTCTCAGCTTTTGCTTGTCTGTAAAGGATTTCCATCAAATCTGAATGAGATCCTTGCTGGGTAGAGTAATCTTGGTTGCAGGTTTTTCTCCTTCATCACTTTAAATATGTCCTGCCAGTTGCTTCTGGCTTGCAGAATTTCTGCTGAAAGATCAGGTGTTAACCTTATGGGTATTCCCTTGTGTGTTATTTGTTGTTTTTCCCTTGCTGCTTTTAATATGTTTTCTTTGTATTTAATTTTTGACAATTCGATTAATATGTGTCTTGGCATATTTCTCCTTGGATTTATCCTGTATGGAACTCTCTGTGCTTCCTGGACTTGATTAACTATTTCCTTTCCCATATTAGGGAAGTTTTCAACTATAATCTCTTCAAATATTTTCTCAGTCCCTTTCTTTTTTCTCTTCTTCTTCTGGATCCCCTATAATTCGAATGTTGGTGCGTTTAATGTTGTCCCAGAGGTCTCTGAGACTGTCCTCAGTTCTTTTCATTCTTTTTTCTTTATTCTGCTCTGCAGTAGTTATTTCCACTATTTTATCTTCCAGGTCACTTATCCGTTCTTCTGCCTCAGTTATTCTGCTATTGATTCCTTCTAGAGAATTTTTAATTTCATTTATTGTGTTGTTCATCATTGTTTGTTTGCTCTTTAGTTCTTCTAGGTCCTTGTTAAACATTTCATATATTTTCTCCATTCTATTTCCACGATTTTGGATCATCTTTACTATCATTATTTTGAATTATTTTTCATGTAGACTGCCTATTTCCTCTTCATTTGTTAGGCCTGGTGGGTTTTTATCTTGCTCCTTCATCTGCTGTGTGTTTTTCTGTCTTCTCATTCGCTTATCTTACTATGTTTGGGGTCTCCTTTTTGCAGGCTGCATGTTCGTAGTTCCCGTTGTTTTTGGTGTCTGTCCCCAGTGGCTGAAGTTGGTTCAGTGGGTTGTGTAGGCTTCCTGGTGGAGGGGACTAATGCCTGTGTTCTGGTGGATGAGGCTGGATCTTGTCTTTCTGGTGGGCAGGTCCACGTCTGGTGGTGTGTTTTGGGGTGTCTGTGGACTCATTATGATTTTAGGCAGCCTCTCTGCTAATGGGTGGGGTTGTGTTTCTTTCTTGCTAGTTGTTTGGCATAGGGTGTCCAGCACTGTAGCTTGTTGGTCGTTGAGTGAAGCTGGGTGCTGGTGTTGAGATGGAGATCTCTGGGAGATTTTTGCCGTTTGATATTATGTGGAGATGGGAGGTCTCTTGTGGACCAGTATCCTGAAGTTGCCTCTCCCACCTCAGAGGCACAGCACTGACTCCTGGCTGCAGCACCAAGAGCCTTTCATCCACACGGCTCAGAATAAAAGGGAGAAAAAGTAGAAAAGAAGAAAGAAAGAAAGAAAGACAAAGGAAGGAAGCAAGGAAGGAAGGAAGGAAAGAAGGAAGGATGGAAGGAAGGAAGAAAGGAGGGAGGAAAGAAGGAAGGAGGGAAGGAAGGAAGAAAGGAGGGAGGGAAGGAAGGAAAGAAAGAAAGAAGGTAAAATAAAATAAGAAAATAAAGTTATTAAAATGTAATTATTAAGAAAAAATATATATATTTTTTTGGCTGTACGCGGGCCTCTCAGTGTTGTGGCCTCTCCCGTTGTGGAGCACAGGCTCCGGACGTACAGGCTCAGCGGCCATGGCTCACGGGCCCAGCCGCTCTGCGGCATGTGGGATCTTCCTGGACTGGGGCACGAACCCGTGTCCCCTGCATCGGCAGGCAGACTCTCAACCACTGCGCCACCAGGGAAGCCCAAGAATTTTTTTTTTAAAGAAAAAAAAAAAAAAAACGGACGGATAGAACCCTAGGACAAATGGTGGAAGCAAAGCTATACAGACAAAATCTCACACAGAAGCATACACATACACACTCACAAAAAGAGGAAAAGGGGAAAAAAAATCATAAATCTTGCTCTCAAAGTCCACCTCCTCAATTTGGGATGATTCGTTTTCTATTCATGTATTCCACAGATGCAGGGTACATCAAGTTGATTGTGGAGCTTTAATCCGCTGCTTCTGAGGCTGCTGGGAGAGATTTCCCTTTCTCTTCTTTGTTCTCACAGCTCCCAGGGCTCGGCTTTGGATTTGGCCTCGTCTCTGCGTGTAGGTCGCTGTCTGTTCTTCGCTCAGACAGGACGGGGTTAAAGGAGCAGCTGATGCGGGGGCTCTGGCTCACTCAGGCGAGGCGGGGCGGGGCGGGGGGGGGGGGGGGGGGAGGGAGGGGCACGGAGTGCGGGGCGGGCCTGCGGCGGCAGAGGCCAGCGTGACGTTGCACTAGCCTGAGGCGCGCCGTGCGTTCTCCCGGGAACTTGTCCCTGGATCCCGCGACCCTGGCAGTGGCAGGCCGCACAGGCTCCCCGGATAAGTGGGGTGTGTAGAGAGTGACCTGTGCTCGCACACAGGCTTCTTGGTGGTGGCAGCAGCGGCCTTAGCGTCTCATGCCCGTCTCTGGGGTCCGGGCTGTTAGCCGCGGCTCGCGCCCGTCTCTGGAGCTCCTTTAAGCAGCGCTCTTAATCCCCTCTCCTCGCGCACCAGGAAACAAAGAGGTAAGAAAAAGTCTCCTGCCTCTTCGGCAGGTCCAGACTTTTCCCCGACTCCGTCCTGGCTAGCCGTGGCGCACTAGCCCCCTTCAGGCTGTGTTCACGTCGCCAACCCCAGTCCTCTCGCTCCGCTCCGACCGAAGCCCGAGCCTCAGCTCCCAGCCGAGCCCGCCCCGGCGGGTGAGCAGACAAGCCTCTCGAGCTGGTGAGTGCCGGTCGGCACCGATCCTCTGTGCGGGAATCTCTGCGCTTTGCCCTCCGCACCCCTGTTGCTGCGCTCTCCTCCGCGGCTTCGAAGCTTCCCCCTCCGCCACCCGCCGTCTCCATCCGCGAAGGAGCTTCTAGTGTGTAGAAACTTTTCCTCCTTCACGGCTCACTCCCGCTGGTGCAGGTACCGTCCCTATCCGTTTGTCTCTGTTTAGTTTTTTTCTTTTGCCCTACCCAGGTACGTGGGGAGGTACTTTTGGGAGGTCTGAGGTCTTCTGCCAGCATTCAGTAGGTGTTCTGTAGGAGTTGTTCCACGTGTAGATGTATTTCTGGTGTATCTGTGGGGAGGAAGGTGATCTCCGCGTCTTACTCTCCCGCCATCTTCCCCCAGAGTTGTCATGTATTTTTAATTACATAAACTTTCATAGTCATTATTATTTAACTTAGTACATAGATTTAAACTACTCCCAACTCAAACCAGAGTCCAACACTCTCCCAGTCCTGTTTGATATGTCCATACCTCATTTTACCTTATTTAGAAGTCTTTTTGGGTGGGGAAAAAAACTCATATATCCATTCTTACAGAATTAGTGGCATTTCGCTAAGTTTTTCAGTCCTATTTTCATCAGCATCATGCTAACAAAGACATTTTAATGTCCAATTACCATTGCAAAGGAAAAGTGGAAATGGCCAACCAAAATAAAGAAAAATGCTATATTTTTTAAAACTTATAGGTGAGTAGTATTTACTTTGCTAGAAACATTCAATACTCTTTTTCTATTTCTTTAGGAAAGCTGGAACAAGGGAGAAGTGTGCATATTTTGCAATAAAATGCATTAGAGGCCAATATTCTGTGCTTTTATGGGTAAAAGGGGAATAGATTGCTAAAGAAAATAAGAAAATAAAACTTCCCAAAATATTTAAGATTAGATTACATACTTATCAGTCTAAGATTTTAATGGAATTATGCTTTTAAGTGGAGAGGACGCTCAAATTTCAAATATTTGTCTTAGAAAATCATCTTTTGTTTTATTCTCAGAGAACGTTAGATAAGTTCACCTGAATCATGTTTTGACTTAATGTATTTTATTCAGTTGATGACAGGGTGTTGCTTAATAATCCATAGTTAACCCTCAGATCTGGTCTACACCTCTTACTTACCTGTTTCCTGGCACAGTTAGATCGTGCCTCCACTTGTGTGTTCTCAATCACAATTATTCCCCAAGGCTTAGTACATGCATTGTTTAAAGCTTGTTATCTGTGGCAGCTAACTTTTGGTTGCTTCACGTTAGTACTGTCCCATATTGACGTTTCTTGTGATTTATCCTCTTCCTTTAGCGATCTGCAGCATTATTTTTGGTATGTTTCTATAGGCCTAAGTTCCAAAATTGGTGCTCACTGTCAAATTCCATTTCTTTGTGTTTGGGAAGGAAAGCCTGTTATTCTGAAAACAAAACAAAACACCAATTCCTGATTCTGCTATCTATGACACCTAAGGCAAATTATTGACCATTTAGAGCCAAAGTTTCTTATTTGAAATGTGAAGAACCTCAGAAACAATAATGACAATTAGATGAGAGCATGTTTTTAAAAAGCACTCACTTGTTCATGCAACAAATATTAGTGAGTGCCTTTCATGTTCTGTGGGTTGTTCTGTCTGCGAGAGACACAATGGTTAATGGAGCTTATCTGCTAATGCTTATGAATTGTGAAGGTTTGAATGTAATATCATCACTACTATAGCCAGTCTACATGGTAGATACCTTTATTTTTCTTGAGTTAATTTTATTTGGTCAACAAAAAATGTAATGTCATCTTGGCCTTTAGGAATATACACTGCTGATTTCAAGTTGGTCATAGGGAAAATAAAGGGAGATCGCCTGGTATTGGGTGAGTAGAGTTAAATCTCCCAAGAGCCCATATAGAAAGTTTTAAATACTCATAAAACATTCAAACTCTGATCTTGTACCTCTTGTTGATAACTTTAAAAAACGGCAACTCCTTTGCTTTATGGATGTGTCGTAGCTCCAAAGCAAATGTTTCCGCTCTTCTCATATCTGACTGCAGAACTCTGGCAGAGAGAGCCATTTGTCTGTGTCTTTGTTCTCCATGTCCCTGGAATTCATTTCTGTTGCTATCACAGCATACTGGGAGGCATCTTTAAACCAGTGTTGAAAATGTATTTTTATTTCTCCAGTAGCCCAATTTATGTGGATTGCTATATGGCAGGACTTAGACCGAAGATCAGTCCCAAGTAAGAGAATGCCTCAGTATATATTTGTCATGCTGTTCTCTATACCATTAAGACCATAATGGTTTGGCATGATTCTTTTCCTGTAGCAGATACTTGGATCCACAGATGCCTATAGGCATATCCAGGCACTTCAGAATAGCAAGAAAAGCAAAGGTGGAAACAGAGAATTCTAATTATATATCTACCCCTTCACAGAATAGGCCACAGGCAAAACTAGGAAACAGTATCTTGACAAAGAAGTCCCACCTGCCCTCCTGGAACTTCTGTCCTACCTTAGTGTTTTCCTTAATGTGCTGCATGTAACGTCATATGGCTGATCCCAGATTATTAAACAAAGAGGTTTGTTTTTTTTAAGAAAGTGGTTTCAACATTATGAGGGAAAATAAGAAATTTTATTGGAGAGAAAGGGTTGTTCAGAACTCCTGCAATTACGTTGTATAGATTCGTTCCCAGCCTTATGTACTAATGTAAAGAGAAAAATCATTAGTAATAACTATTGATACAAATAAACCAGTAAATTGCCATGGCTTGCTTATAAGCAGAATCTTTGGGACATTGGGTTTAGTGCTTATATTAATCAGAGTTTTCCAGAGAAACAGAACCAATATGATATTCATATATATATAGAGAGAGAGAGAGAGAGAGAGAGAGAGAGAAGGAATTTTAAGGAATTGGCTCACACACACGTGGAGGCTGTTAAGTCCAAAATCCAGCAAACTGGAGATTCCTCTAAGAGTTGATGTAGTCTTCAGTTTAGAGGCTGGAAACTCAGGCAGAATTTCTATGTTCCAGTCAGGAAGCAGAAGTCCTTCTTTGGGAAACCTCAGTCTTTGCTTTTAAATCTTTAACTGATTGGATGAGGCCCACCCACATTATGGAGGGTGATCCACTTTACTTAAAGTCAAGTGATTGTAAGTGTTAATCACATTTACAGATTCCTTTGTAGCAATACCTAGACTAGTGTTTGACCAAATAACTGGTCACCACTGTCTAGTCAAGTTACACATAAACACAAACAATACTCATCTACTTTGTAAAAATGTTGTATTCATAGCATCGTTAAAATGTTTCTTTGTACCTTAAAATTTGGGGGGAAAGTAAAAATCTACCTGATGATTTTTCACATTTGGCACAGGTGATGCTGAAGAGAGCTTTTTCCCCCAGGTACATCTGATGAAAGATTCTCAGGAGCAGTCTAGTAAGCCATACTGTTTATTGGATTCTGTGGGTGGCATAAAGGGAAACATCTACAAATGAATGCATAATTTCTTCTTCATCTTTAATTAGATCCTTATAGCTCCATCAGTTTGAAGAACAGGTAGTCTCTCTGATCCCTGCAGCTGTAGACATACAGTGTTTATAAAAAGCCAGTACATCAAGCCCATGTATATTTCTTTTAAGGAAAAACAAAAACCAAAAAGCAAAACAGGAACTGGTGGCTGTTTCATATGTCTGGAGCTGTATGGCTAAGGGGAGGAGGAGTAGCTTCTGTGTGCCTGGCCCAGCTATTGATCAAAGAAACCGCTTGACCAAAAAATCAAACTCACTAAGCCTTCCAAAACTTCCAAAGCTTCTTCACAGGGTCCTCTACTCACAGGAGAAATTCAAAATGGCACTCTGCCCCAGGTGGGTCCCAGGTTAGGGCTTGGTACTAAGGAAAGATTTGAAGCATCTAAAAGTGGGCTCTGGTAATGTAGAAATTGCCAAAGCAGCATTAGTTTTCCCCATTTTAAATTCTTATTTGCAATAACTTTGTAATTCTCCTTGTTTTCAGGCACTTTTTGAAGTGCCTAGGTCAGAAATATTTAAAACTGTATTTATTCCTTTTCACAACCGTGGTACCTCCTTCCCTGAGAAACAGAATCCAGAGAAGCAGGAAAGGCAAACCTTGAAAACAGACTTACAGTCCTTTTGGAATTTAACACTGGAGGTGGAGGAGTGGCAGCTGGTTGGATGTGAATCACAATCAATTAACATTTATAGAATGTCTGTATGGCTCCA
Source organism: Orcinus orca (assembly GCF_937001465.1). Lineage (NCBI taxonomy): Eukaryota > Metazoa > Chordata > Mammalia > Artiodactyla > Delphinidae > Orcinus > Orcinus orca. The sequence continues at coordinate 49,876,844 of NC_064571.1, forward strand.
TCTCAGTAGGGTTGTTGCCAAGAAAGATAATTCTCCAATGCTTTTTGCATTCTTCCCACAGAGCATGGCTTTGCTAAGCTCCTCTGGCTTTCTGCTAACCCTGCAACAAGTTTCACTCATGGCTTTATGAGTATGACATTATAGTGAGGTCGTCATCAATATGTATTTAATAAAACTTTACATACATATTTTCATTCAGACTCTAAATAAAATATAAACATCGCCTTGTTTTCAACAAAGTTACGGACTAAGCAGGAGGGCAAAATATGAATTAAAAACAATGAAAGATCAGTAGACATATAGTATTTATACAGTGTTTATATATATAGTGTATATATTTTTCTGTTAAATTGTCAATGACTGAAAACATGTAGAGTTCAAACAAAGAAGGAGTCACCAGAGTGCAGTGGTCCAGGGAAGGTGTGTGGGGATGGTGGAACTTGATCTGAGTGTGGAAAGAAGTTGAGTATTTGAACAGGAAGAAAAAAAAGTTCACCTGTTAAGGTAGAATTTTCTACTCTCCCTACCATCCTTTAACTGGCCTGCTAAGCACTGAGCCCAGAATGGAAAAGTGTCTTGATATGTTCACAGTCTAACTTTGGTCTAACTTGTTTAGAAGAATCAATAGAGAAAAATCACTGCAGCGTGCTCCTGTGTTTTTTTTTTTTTTTTTTTTTTTTTTTTTTACTCCTGTGTATTTTGAGGCAGGGTTACACCCAGCAGGTCAACATTCAGGTCAACAACTCATCCTGTGGATGAGTTCCTTAAGTTCTAATGGGAAAAAAAAGAGAAATGAATTAAAGTGAAATCTGAATATTTCAATAAAAATGAAATATAAAAATTACTATTGTGAGGACTTCCCTGGCAGTGCAGTGGTTAAGAATCCGCCTGCTAATGCAGGAGACACAGGTTCAAGCCCTGGTCCGGGAAGATCCCACATGCCGTGGAGCAGCTAAGCCCATGCGCCACAACTACTGAGCCTGCGCTCTAGAGCCTGCGAGCCACAACTACTGAAGCCCGTGTGGCTAGAACCCGTGCTCCGCAACAAGAGAAGCCACCACAATGAGAAGCCCGCACACTGCAATGAAGACCCAATGCAGCCAAAAATAAATAAATAAATTTATTTATTTATTTAAAAAAATACTACTGTGGATATGTGGAGAGAGAAAAGGGGAAGTAACTTACTATCTCTAAAGCATTCAAAGATTTTAACCAGGAACAAACATACTTCCTTTGACCAATGAAAGAATCACATTTGTTTTTAACTCAGTCTCCCGTATGAGACATATGAATCCTCAGGATTCATTCACCACACTAATATCTTGGGATAATTGGGAATAAGCTTAATTGTCTCCTAAGAAAAAAAAAATCAATGTCTGTCTCTTCTACCATGTTACTGCTTGAAAATATGAAAACTGAACAGTAGGCAAATGTTGAGATAGCTGGATATATATCAATTGCTGTGATAAACTGTTATATTTTATCTCATTACAATTATAGATGCATACTATAATAAGTTAAGAAGATTTTGAAAGAAATGAACTCATGAGCAATATGCATTATAATATATATATCCAAAGAGAATAACAAATGTGGAGATTCCTATTTTTACATCAGACACTGAGATTTACCCACTTTTGTTCTCCTCGTGTTTGGTACCATGCTTGATATATAATAGATACTCAAAAAACATTTGTTGGGTTTAGTTGCATTTCAGTTGGAAAGCACTTAGTTATAAAGCATATACTAAGTATTTGATATTTTTTCTATCACTAGACCACAGTGTTTTTTTGTGACTTCCTGAGTGGATTTTTATTATGATAATAGTGTCACAGATATTTGGAAATGCTTTAAGATGAATAGATAGGTAGATAAAATCCTTTGCTAAATTTTCGTTAGGTAGAAAACTCTTGCTTGCAGTTTTTGTTTTGTTCTGTTTAAGTCTAGGCCCGTTATCTAAGAGGAAGATGCACCATGTGCTTCTACATTTCAACAATTTTAACTAGGGATCTTTATTTGGGATCACGCTTTCCCATCTAATGATCACAATCCAGTAGGGGCGGGAGGAAGATAGTCTTAGGAGTTCTGCTCTGATCCTGCAAATACACACCACAGGACAGACTACCTCTTAGGAGTCAGGCTACATCAGACAGTGTAATAAACAATGCAGAATTACAGGGTCCTTTCTACCTGCAAGGCCTTCTGCTTAGAACTTGAATCCTTTGGGATGCTTGGTTGGGCTGAGTCTAGTTGCATTATCTGTTGCTAGATTCGGGAAGGGAAGGGTCTGTCACCTTTTAAACTTTGGGCTGTTAGTGAAAACTGCTAGGATGTGATAAGAATCTAAGATGGTATCAGATTTGATTGAGGCAGAAAAACTGACTGGGGTGCTGTTTGCTTCTGCCACCCATTAGCTTAGCTTGACCATCTCTCAATTCAGAATCATCATTCCTGGAACTTTTGTGCCTAGCTATTAAGCTGTTGGTTCTGTTCGTTCCTTGCTTACCTCTACACAAATCCCACAGGAAGAATGTGACTGGGAAAAAGTAAAATATCATAACTGAGCAACTAAATTTTTAAGAGCTAACATAATTGATTGGCATGAGGTAGAAATCTTATCTTGTTTCCCAAGAGCAAACCTGCAAACCATAAAGAGGAAAGCATTGGAGGAAAGATGCTGGGTTTTAGCAGAGGGATTTGATTATGCAGTAATAATAACAACAATAAAAGTAATAATACTTGTTAACATTTGTTGAGGAACTGTCATATGTCAAGCATGTGTCAGTTTTTCACAGGGACTGTCTATTAGAGAGATCATATTAATAAAATCTTAGTATCTCCATATTTGGTGTACTAAGGTTTGGGGACAATTTAGTTTTACTTAATTCAAATTTTAGTATAATCATGCTAAAAAATTCTACCCCACTTAAGAAGTTGAGTTATAAATGTGTTCTACTCTTAAAACAAGAAAAGGTACTCTGAAAGTTTGTTTCAGGGAAGGACAGACTTGATATTACTAGAAGATTTTCTAGTTAAACAAAACTACCATATGTAGAATGCTCTAGTAAAAATAATTCTATATTCTAACCTAAAATATCACTTTTTTTTTGTTTTTTGGTATGGACAGCTGGAATGGCTTTTTAACATTATTTATTTGTGGTCCTGCTGGTTTTAGTCTCTAAATCCACCCATGTGACAGTTTTCTACAGATATATGCATTTGCATTTCTCAGATGCTTTTGACAGGACATCTTCTCCTTATTGCACACAAATTCTTACTCCTCAGCATAGTATTTGGAAATGCAAAAGATTTTCAGGTTGCCTACTGAACTGAAGCAAATCAAATGTAGCAATGTGTTGATGGTAGGTCTGGTGATGCGTGGAAAGGAAGGGCCCACAGGGAACTGAGTGAGATTCAACTTCTTCCTGTTAATGGTATTAAGGGTTTTCTTTTTTCTAAGCATAATTCTGTAGAAGTAAGATGAAGACCATCTCTTGCTAAAAAATATATTAAAAGGGAATAAAATTCATTATTACTTTTATTACTACCATTTCATTTAGAGGAGGGGTATATAACATTTCTTTTAGAATTTGATTATACCGTATTTCATCCAAAATTATTCTCAAAGCAAGATCCTAAAAAGGCAGATTATTTCAAAGCTAATGTAGAACAGAATCCTAAAGATCCCCCTGTTCTCCCTGTGTGACTTGTGGCCACTTGGTACCTCAGGGTCCTTCATCTATGGAAAACACTTATTTTGCAGAGTGGTTGTGAGAATTAAATCTAATGTGAAGAGTGCACCTGACACAGAATTGATATTATGATATGTGTGTGTTTTGATATTCACTTTAAACTATTTAAGGTTCTGTCCTAGGAAAAAATTAATTAGAATTAACTATTTCTTAGCGATTTCTTAGAAATGTTGGATAAATTAAAGTCGGAAATAAGGATGGCATCTGAGCTAAAAGAGGAGAGGCGTTCTTTGCAAAACACTTGATGCCCCAATATAACAGGCTTTGTTGACGATGCTTTTGTATTTATTTTAATTGACTTAACAAATACTTGTTAAACATGTGTAATGTGCCAAAATACTATGTTGGGCTCTCAAAAACCATATAAGAGACAGTTTGTCTACACTCAGGGAGATGCTTTATTATAAATTGAATTAAGGAATTTGAAAAAATAAGGTCACAAACCAGTATGGTGTGTCAGAGTCAAGATTGGGTACTATACTTGATAAGAATTTATTTCATTCAGTGGGATCTGAAACCACTCACTCTCTGGAGGCACTGGCCAGATCAGCATTATTTTGCATGTAACAGCAAAAATCTCCATTGATCAGCCTTTGGATTTAAATACAAAAAACACTTCTGGAGTTTTTCTTTCATACACAATATAGAATTTCTAAAATAATTAATAATGATTTAATAGCTGCAATGTGTATGTTTTGAAAAATTTCTCAATCCTTTGCAGTTATTAAGCAATGTGTATATAATGCCCAAAATGTTCTAGAATGCAGCTATCGCTGAGCATTTCTGCAAGTTCTCTAAAGTGAGGTCTGTGGTAATTCAGAGCATAGGTTCCCCCCATTTCAAAAATAACTCAGAAGCTATGTACTCTGCTCCTCCCCAAATGCCAAAATTATCAGACCTGAAATGAGTTCAATTACAATCAACTTGATGCTTTACTTTTTTAATCCATCCATAGAAACAGTATTATTAGATTGATCCATCTTATAATTATGAAGTTATTTAGAAATAACTGTAATGAACCAGCAATTACCTCAAAGCACGTGGATTCTGATTTATAGCAGGGATTTTGGATACCAGGTTGTTTTCTTTGTTTGTTTGTATTCTGATCCTCTGAGGATATTGATTTTATTTAGCAAATTTTATATAGTGTTATTAGGTGCCAGGCACCATTCTTAGTGCTGTACAAATATAACCACATTTGATTCTTAGAACAACCTTAAGCATTACATATTACTGTTATCTTCATTATGCAGATAGGGAAACTGAGGCACAGGTAGGACAGTTTCCTCAAGGCCACATAACTGGTGGAACTAGAATTCTAAGCCAAGTAATCTAGCTCTAGAATCTGTGACCCTAACTACATAAGAGCATCCTCTTAGCACCGGATCCTAATACTTTTGAGGTTATACTGGAGATAAAACATTGGTCGCCTTTAAAGTCTTTAATGCAACAGGGGCTTAAAGTAGAGGTTGGCAGATTCTCATATTAAACATCAGAGTGGGAAGAGGGGGAGATTTTCAAGGGTATCAACAATGAGAGTGTAGCATTTCTTTTCTTTCTCATTCACTGTAATTTTTTTTTTTCATTGAGCATTGGCCTAGAGGAAAGATCCAGCACTACTTAGCATGACACAACCCCAGCATCCTCTGCTTAGTCCCCTCTGCTCCAACAGTACTGTACTCTTGTATTGCTAGTTTTATAGCCCTTCTAAGGTATCCCTTAGACCCAAAATGCCTAGTACCACTAATCCCTTTCCCACCCTACAACCCCCTCAGAAGTCTTTTGGCAACCACTGCATACTCTTCAACCCTCAGCTCAAGCATTTATATCTTCACATCACCAGACTGATGGATGGACCTTTCTGTACTTGTGCATTATACTGTATATAATCTGTTATTACACATTACATTTTAGCTAATCTTTTGGTCTCACGTCTGTCTCTCTCACTAAATAGTAAGTTCCTTGAGGATAGTGACTGTTCCTTGAGGAAAAGACTCACATTGTAAAGAAAAAATGCAAAAATATGTCATGTAGAATAATAACTCATTTATGCCACACACATACACATGTACAGGGGAAACAAAATGTAGGGAAATACATGAAAGAGTTAAGGGTAGGTGTCTCTGAGTAGTGGTTATGAGAGATACTTTTCTTATGCTTTTCCTAAATTTTTCAAATTCTCTACAATGAAAATGAGTTGCTTTCATTAAATTAAAAAATATAAGCATGTCCTAGGTCTATTAGAAATAAAAATGGAGTTCTTTACTGAATAAGAACACTGTATATAAGGTCTTTTAAAAATAGTATAATTCCTAATGTGTGGAATATAGTGAGTGTTTAATATATTTGGATCAGTGGATGAATAAAGGAATTGAATGTGACATCTGCTTAAACTGAGGAAATCCTTATACTTGGAAATCATTCTACACTATATACATCTTGAGAATTTTGAAGATTCCCCAATATATTTTAGAGACCCTATACATGTTGAGCATTTTTCTTTTCTCCCAATTCTCTATAGCAAAAATAAAAAGGTCAATTTAAAGAAATGTGGAATTAGAAAATATATCATATCAGAGATGTCCTTAAGCATATCTAGATCTAACAACATGACATATGCCTACATCTTTCTCTTAAACTGAATTAACAGTTATTTATTTACTCGGCATAATTTATTATTCACGTAAGTCTTGCTTGAAGGGATACCACACTATTTTAGAATGTTATATAATTCTAAGCCTGTTTTAGAACCTGCTTATCTGAATAAATTGAAAGAAAGTCATATTAAAAATGATATAGTCCGTTTATTAGAGAGTATAGGATTTTTTTAAACTTTTTGCTTTATAAAATTTCAGACATACAAGATTAAGGCATTTTAAGTGGTAAATTGATAAATATGTAAAAATAAAGTCAGAATAGGAGAGCATTCCTGTTTAGAATTAAAGTGAGCATATATACTTGAGATAATTTCAGTAGATTTCTATTTTATATTGTTTCTGAATAATTAGAAAATGAAAGGATCTAATTAATAAAGTTTTCTAATTAATAGGAATTTATTATATACTAGTGATAAATGTTTAATTTTAAATAAGTATATTTCAATAAAATATATGATTAACACTATATTTACAATGTACATATATTCAGAATGCACTTTAAAAATTTAGTATCTCAAAAAATAATCATTTACATATAATTTAACAAAATAGATTGACTTTATTCACAGCAGTGTACTAACTTCTGGGATGATACACAGAGGTCTAAGACATAGGTCCTACCCACAGACAGCTTGCAATATTAGTGACTAAATAAAATATGCCAAACAGATTGCACATGCCCCTGTGCAAGATGTGATGAGTCAAAAATTAAGCTTCTCTTCGAAGGTCAGAGAAAGGAGAAAACATCTTCAAAATCCAAGTAAGATTTAGATTGTTGGAGGGAAAGGAGGAAGAAGATGATTGGCCAAAAGATAGGTTACATGGCCAAAAGTGTGGTGGTAGGAAATTGTTTTCTGGAGACTGAGACAAGAAAAGCCCAAACTGGGAAATGTATGCCACAGAATAGTATCTTACTCTATAGTAATATAGAGCTGTAATTAGGACTAGGTAAAAAACCAAGGTGAATGTGTGGCTACAAAATGAGACTCAGTGGTTGAATGAATTCTGTTCAATGTGGAAGCATTGATAGAATGGGGAAGTGAAAGCCAACTCTGTAATTTCAAGCTTGGGTAAGTGAAGTTTAAAAGATAAAACCTATAGTTACTTGGATTCAGCATAAATGAAAGTTTACTAGGAAATTTGAGAATTTTGAGAGCAGTTCATTATTTCTATATTATTTTCCCCAAATTTCACACAGATTTGATATGCCAGCATATATTTCCCTGAATAGAAAATGTTATTGACCTATTAGTAACATTTTTATAATATTCAAGATTCAATTGTGATGTAATTTTAGGTACCTACAATTATGTAGAAATGGCAACTTAAAATAACTTTTGTTAGGTTATTTTAAAAGCCAAAGAGCCTTTAAATGTCTTATTCACTTTTGCTTTTCCAAAACTTATCATAGTACCTAGTCCAGAGCAGGGACTTAACAACTGTTTATTAAACCAATGAATAATAATATATTTAATTTATTAGAGTCCTTCAACTTTAACGCCTTGTCAATTTGCTAGAAATTTCAAATCAACTCACATGTGCTGAGTTCCTAAAAAGGGCTAAGAATGTGTTGGGTTTTGGTGGATACAAGGGATATAGTGCATTGCATCTGACTTTATTGAATTCAAAACTAGTGACACAACTACCTTTTAATTAGATAAATTAAGTAATTACAGTAGATTTTCTTTATGATTCATTAATATAGGACCTCTAGGCTGTGTGCCATTAGTACCTGTCCATCTAATTATATCACTAATTAAACTGGTCATATCAAGTTCCATATCAAAGTCCTTTAAAATTTAATTTAACTTGTATTTGTAACTTGAGAAAGAATTCTTATGTGTGGTATTTCCCTTTCTCTCTTCTGAAAGTAATTAAAGCATTAATACCTACCTAGTTTTCATTTCTTTTCTGGTTTGCTTTTAAATCAGGATACCTTACTTAAACACCTTAAGTATATTCTGTTAAACTGTTTTTAGGAAAGTTTTTTTTTTTCTTTATTTTAAATTACAATAGTAGTGGTAATACTAGTAGTAGTAACATTATTAATCTTGTTATTCTGTCATTATGAAGATATTGCCTATTAATTCTTATCCTTTTAGTACATAAATAGTAATTTCAACCCTTTAGCCTTGAAGAAGATAATCATAATGAATTAGTGTTTTTCTGAAAGGATTGATAAGTCATGTAAATTCTTTGATAGTGTTATTAATTTTTTCATCATTGAACTTTAAGAATTTTTTTTTTTTTTATTACAAGTATCACATGTCAGCAAGAAAAACTGGTAGATGCAGGGAGTATAATGCATTCTACCTGACTTTATGGAAGTCAAAATCTAGTGACACAATTACCTTTTAATTAATTTAATTAATATCAAGTCAATTTTAAAAGGAAAGACAGTATGATGAAGTTGCATCTGAGGGACCTAAAGAAGATTGGACTATGAATATGAAGGCATTTCTACATTGTAGAATATTAACTCATTTTATATCTTTGATTACATCATTTTGCCTTAAAAACTAGTTTAAAATCTCCAAATTAGTATTTATGAAATTTTTTTCCAAGATGATAAGTTTTCTGTACTTCTTAGTTGTGACTGTACTTTGAATTTTAAGGCACTCTTTAGGCAAAAGTGTATGCAGAAGGGTGGGGAGGAGATAAACTGATGTTTCCTTAACTGAGCATCACGAAAGGATCACTTTGCCAAAATGTAAATAAAATGTTGTCAGTGAGTCTCCCCTAATTTTGACCTGCACTTATAATATCAGTGAGAAAAAAAGAGCACAGACGTTATTACTGGTCTACAACAATTGCAATTCCTCAACAATAAATTCTGATAAAATTCCTATAAATAGAGCTTTCAAGATTTTGTTTCTGTAATTCTTGTTAAAGCTGAACAATAACTGTAAATTATCTTTGGTTTGGGGAAAATGCAGTTAAATTACCTTGTTAAAAGAAATTGTAAGAAGCAATTTAATTATATTTATTCTACAGTTCATATCATTATAAACTTTAGTGGAAGAATTCTTTAAAAAGGGCATCTTGTTATGTAGTTAAAAAAATTTTTTTCCTGGGATTTAGAAATAAATATGTCCCATATAAAGTTAATTGCTGTCAAAAATCTTTCAGAAAATTATTCTTTTTAACTTTACCCATTCTTGGGAATCTTGCCCAAGAGAAATAACTTTCTTCTGTTGGAGTGTTTAGACTTAAAAATGTAGCCAAAGTACTTTTCAAAATACGCTGGAGACATTTGACGTGTATAATTCACATGTTCTTCCTTACTTACATATAACCTTTATGTGGCAATTACTTGATAGATAATTCTCATTAAAATAATCATATAAAGGCACATCTCTCCAGCGGACCAGAAAAAAACTGTTTAAAGTCATTCTAGTCCATTGAATTTGGGAGCTTGAGAATACTTTTAAGCAAATCTAGCTAAATAAATGTGCACCCTGGAGAGCAGAATGGCTTTTTGTTTTAATCCATTAAAGGTCCTTTAATTTCTTCACAGTTCTCCGTCTGTCCCCTCTCAGCCATTTCCCTTCAGTGAACGAACATTTGTACAATGTCAGTGAGAAAGTAAAAATCCCCCATTGATTTCATTGAGCCATGTAAGCAGGTGTTTAAAATAGAGTCCCAAGAACTCCCAAGTACAGGTCTTAAGAAGGGCAGTGACCTTCTAGGACTCAGTGCTTTTACCAGTCAGAACCTTGATGTTACCTGGGGGATGGAAAGAGGACCCTTGGACAGATGTGTTTAGGTAAGAGTATACTCTGTATCTCTCAGGGGTGATAGTAAGGCGATGCCAAAGGAAAGTTAAATATGCCTGTGAACTCAATGCTCCGGGTGGAATTCCTAGGAAAATTAGGCAGATTTTAGTACTGAAATGAAAAATTTTAAAGGCAGTTCCATTCAGTTATCCTTAAAAGATGGGTGCAAGCAAATAACTTGAGAGGGTGTTAGGGACCAGGCAGTGCTCTGCACAACACTGTCGGTTACTGGTGATTGTGCCAAGAGAGAGTTCTTCTCTTCATCCCTTTGGACTTCAAGAAGCCAAAGGGTTATAGCCCAGTTTTTTTCTTGAATAGACAGTGCATTCGTAGCTGATTGGAATTTTCTAGAGTGGTGTGAATTGGCCTCATTCTCTGAGTTCCATAAATTATAATACTGACCCAGTTTTGTTTTAACTATAACCATTTCATTGTTAACCAATGTTGTCTCTTTCCTGGTACTGACCAGTCCTGGCATTGTACTTGACCTTAAGGGGGTAGGTGAATTGTAAATATATTGCTTATGCTGTTAAATGATATTAGGGGAAGGTAAATAGCTTGAAAACTTTAACATACACTGTAATGATAGCTGTGCATACTGCAAGAAGATGACCTTTAGCTTAAAACAATTCACCTTGTGTCAGAGTGGATTGCTGTTGGTTTTCTTAGGAAATTTTAACTCCATTGCCTGGTCAGTTACCTCAAGAAAATGATTTCTTCATTGGATAATAACATTTAATTAATCAATTTAACTGCAAAAAAGCTGTCATTAGAAAGTACACAATTCATAGTAATTTATTCAGGTTCATTTCATTTTGAGAGTGGAGAAAAAAAAAACTAAGGATACATTTTATTTCACATTAACTGAAACTCTAATATAGATATAAATCATCCCTAATGCAGCCATTAGCCACAGTTTCAATGTGGTGAAATTCTTCCTACCTTTCTATAATAATTGATATTTAACAGCAGAAATCTTTATGTTCTTGGCTGTTTAATTTACATATTAAATTTGATTCTGAGGACCTAATTCTGTAGAAACATAATTAGAAATAAGGAGTGAGAGACCAGATTGGAGGAATGGTGGGGAGGTGACTAGTATTAGGGACAAAAAACATCTAAAGATGCTACCTCTGAAGTAAAATTGATTTGAAGTTCATTTTCTTTCTGCCATTAGTTCTGCAAGGTCTGACAAGTTACTTAATCTTCAGTTGCCTTATCTATATATTTGGGATTCTATGATACCCCTTCTCAGGATTGTTTTTAAGATTAATGAGTTAACATAAATATGGTAAGTACCTGGTGCATAATAAGCTCCCAATAAGCATTTGATGGTAATTTTTTTTTTTTTTTTTTTGCGGTATGTGGGCCTCTCACTGTTGTGGCCTCTCCCATTGCGGAGCACAGGCTCCGGACGCGCAGGCTCAGCGGCCATGGCTCACGGGCCCAGCTGCTCCGTGGCATGTGGGATCTTCCTGGACTGGGGCACGAACCCATGTCCCCTGCATCGTTAGGCGGACTCTCAACCACTGCGCCACCAGGGAAGCCCTGATGGTAATTTTTGAAAAAAAAAAAAATTGAGGCCACATATAGTGGGCAGGGAGAGAATAATACAAATGACTAAATATGTGGTCTCTGAAGCCAGATAGACCAAATCCAGGTGGGCTCTTTGCTTCCTTTCCTTGTGACCATGGGTGTGCTGCATAGCTTCTCCAAGCCTCAATTTTCTCATTTATAAAACTGAGATGATATAATAGTCCACGAGTTTTAGGAAGTTCCAGAATTTGTGCTGATTTTCTCTCTCTGGATAAGACTGTATTTTTATTCTTTAGTAATGAAATAGAAATTGCACAATACTCAGGGACTAAGACTAGTCAAAGGACTTCTTTCCCTTTATCCCCTAATAATCACTCTGACAGATAATGCCTGAATATTCCTTGTTCTGCTTCTAGCTGTCTTCTGTGGTTTCACCTGTCCCTGGACCCTGCAATTGCAGTCACTCACTCTGAGATGGAGGTGAACCACAGAGAGCTTTGCTTGC